>NW_027531513.1:1997536-1999307 GCF_008692635.1 Crocuta crocuta | reverse complement strand
TGTTGATATATTTATATAAATATAATATTTTATAAATTATATATAAATATAAGTACTTATATTTATATTCTTATTACAGAATGAACTTAGTATAAGTCATGATGTTAACCAGAACCATGAACTGCATTTCACAGAAAGGTGCATTTCATGCAAAATGGTAGGGACAATGACATAGCAAGTTTTTAGTTTTCCCCTTAGGAGTGCCAACATGATGTTTCCTTTTCTTTTTTTAATACAAAGGTTGAATGTAATTCAGTGGTGCTTTTGAATATTGACAAGTCATTTTCAGTAGAGAAAAAAGTTGTGTGCACAGCTCTTGATATACATTTGTTAGGAATCTACCTCTCATCTGTCTCTGGTGGTTGCTGAACCCACTCTAGAGTGCACATTGTGCAATATGTAGACAAGAATATAGCCATCCTATGCCTTTTAACTCTTTCGGGGGCATACATGATACAAAAATAATCTGTTCTGTGTACACTGTATTAGGTATCAATTCAGCTTTCTGCAATAAGATATAATACTATAGAAATAGGATGGGCTATTCCCTTAAGTAGTGAGTCTCCCTGTACTGAAAATGTTCAGGCACATTTGTGCTGAGTTGTTCAGTGTTGTATTCTGTGTGCTTGATGCAGAATAAATACCTAATAAATAAATTTCATATACAAATGAATAAAGCACAAAACAGATGGTGTTTAAGCTAGCTTTTGCTCTGTGATGAACCATCCCAAAAGGTAGTAGTTTAAAACAACGATTTTCATGAGTCTGTGGGTTGGCTGCAGAGTCTGAAATGGTCTCACATTCCTGGGACCTCTGCTGCCCCAGAGAGACAGCTAGGTCTCTCTCCCCATGTGTATCTCATGTTTAGCCTCAGTGTTCCAACACAGTGAGAATAGAAGCTGCAGTGCTTCTGCTAGTTAGGCTTGGAACTCACTTCCAGAGCATTCCGTTGTTCAATAAAGTCACAAGCCCAGCTCAGAAGAGGTGGGGAAACTGACCCTACCTCTGAATGGAAGTTGTGCAAAGAGTTTGTGGCTGTTTTTAATCTAGCACAGATGGTCATTTTTTTTAAATGTTTACTTTTGAGAGAGAGAGAAAGAGGGACAGAACCTGAGCAGGGGAGGGGCAGAGAGAAAGTGAGACACGGAATCTCAAGCAGGCTCCAGACTCTAAGCTGTCAACATAGAGCCCGATGTGGGGCTTGAACTCACAGACTGTGAGATCATGACCTGACCCGAAGTCAGTCACCTAACTGACTGAGCCATCCAGATGCCCCTTAAAAAACCTTCTGTAGGAAATTTTTGTAATGGGAAGGAGACTTGTCAAACTGACCTCCCAGATTTCCTCCAACTCTGAGATTCTATAATTCCATCAGGCTGAATGAATTTCTTGTAATGTTCTAAGAGAACAGTTACTAACTTGAGGTATCTGAAAACTTTAATCTTACACTTCTGGTAAGATAATTTCAAAAGTAATTCATTGAATAATTATTTTTCTAATTATTATGATCTAGAATTTACATTCTTCCTTTAAGTATGTCAAATGCCCATCAGAATTTTGTTAGAGTGATATTTATATGTAGTTATTGTAAAGTGTAACCAACTCTACTTTCGATTGTTATATCAGCAACACTCTCGTTTCCTTATCCTTTGTTGACCATTCTGTGAACAGTAGGTAAATACTTTTTTTTTTTTTTTTTTACAAATAGTTTATTGTCAAATTAGTTTCCACATAACACTCAGTGCTCATCCCCACAAGTGTCCTCCTCCAT
>NW_027531513.1:1993722-1997418 GCF_008692635.1 Crocuta crocuta | reverse complement strand
ACATCCATCAGTCCTCAGTTTTTGTCAGCATTCAAGAGTCTCTCATGGTTTGCCTCTCTCCCTTTCCCCCACCATTTCCGCCCTTCTTCTCCCCCTTGTTCCTCCGTCAAGTAGGTAAATACTCTTAATTCATCCATCCCTGAGCTCAGTAAGATTGTTATTTTTCTTCTGCTTCAGAGGACAGTGCTTATATTATCGTCTCAATATTTACCATTTATTATAAAAGTTGTAAATCAACCACTTTTCCATAATTATCCTTTTATGACACTTTTAATAAATGAAAGATATTCCCTTGAGACTATTTTAATACTAGCAGGCGTAGAGATACATGAATGCAGAGATATCATAAAGGCAAGCAACTTACAAATAATATATGAAAGCTGTAAAAACTTTTAAGGAGTTTCAGAACAATTATAGTGGGATAAACAGAATACTGAACTACGATAGCTAAATTGTTACATAATAGAAAACGTTCAGACCACAAAATTTTGTTAGTATATTTTTGTATGTGTATGTGAAGATCATATATATTTCTGTACTTTTTGATGAATACTTGAAACATGACTTTTAGTAATCATTGTGGGAATCTGTTTTGTTTATTTATTTTTTATTTTTTTTTATAGTTTATCTTTGAGACAGAGAGAGACAGAGCCCAAGTGGGGGAGGGGTAGAGAGAGAGGGAGACACAGAATCTGAAACAGGTTCCAGGCTCTGACCTGTCAGCACAAAGCCCGACATGGGCTTGAACCCACAAATGGTGAGATCATGACCTGAGCCGAAGTCGGATGCTTAACCGATGGTGCCATCCAGGTGCCCCCTGTTTTGTTTAAAATTTTTAGTTTGGCATTAAGCTTTCCACCCCAAAATTCTACACGAAGGTTTCTCTCTTCCTACTCTTCAAAAATGACACAAAATAAAACCAAGTAAACTGAAAGTACCTTACAGCTATTTTGTAGAAATAAAACCAGTTTGTCTTTGTGGAATGGATATGCCAGGTCCTGAATGTAGTGGTGATAACCCGATCAGGTAACATTCCCAGGAAATCTCGTTCTACTCTTCCTTTTTAAAAGAATTAACACATTTTATTTCTTATATAAATTTTAGAGTTATAGAAAAATTGAACAGAAAGTACAGAGAGTTCTCATACTCTCCCATGCCCACTCTCCAACCAGTTTCCCCTATTACTAACATCTTAGTATGGTCCAAGTGATGAACCGTTATTGATATATTATTAACTAACTTCCACAGTTTACATTTGGGTTCACTCAATGTGATGGACTGTCTATGGGTTTTGCCAAATGTATAATGTCATGTATCCACCATTACAGTATCATACAGAATAGTGCTGCTGCCCTAAAAATCTCCTGTGTTCCATCTATTCATCTCTCCTCCCTCCTTCCCCAACCACTGCCTTTCCTTTTTAATCCCTAAATGAAGCCTGGAGTAATATTAGTTTGAGCTAAGATTTTACTTAAATAACCCTAATGATTCCCCATGGCAACAAAAATTTCTTAATCATTTACACCAGCACTGTCCAAAAGAAATAATGTGATCATACATATATTTAAAATATTCTAGAAGCTACATTTAAAAAGTAAAAAAAAAAACTAAAACAAAAACCAATGAAACAATTTATTATACTTCTTCCAACATATCAACAGTATCAAGTACAAAATGTAACCAACCATATAGAAACTGAGAAGTTTTAATTTTTTTGATACTAACACTCAAAATCTAGTATGCATTTTAAACTTACAGCATATCTTATTTCATGTAGTCATACTTCAAGTGCTCAGTAGCCACAAGTGGTCAGTGACTAAGATATCAGACAAGGCCGGCCTAGACTGTGAGCAATCTGCAAGCAGGTCATCCGGTCTCCAGGGCCTCCACAATAAGAATGAAGTGAATATTTTTGTACCAGAAACATAAAAGGGGCTCTCTAACCCTTTACATGCTGATACGTGTATGTTCTGCGACCACTTTCCTTTAAACTCCCTCTCCAGTCTTGGAGAAAGTGGAATGGGGATCATGCTCATTCCAGCATATCAAACAAACCAATATTGGGCTTCCTGACTCCCAGAAGGCCTGAATCATCTGAAATGTTGACTCATGAGCCTAAGGTGACTGAAATGTAATGAGAATCAAATTTGCCTTCCAAGGCATCGTTTTATTTCCACTTTCCTCTCCCTCTATTCTCATTGGGTGACTCATCTTTATACCATGTGAGTCCAGCAGCAGGCAGATTCCAACATCGTTCTGGAAGAAGTTGAGCCGACTTTGATATGGTTTGAGTCCCCCATACTGTCCAAGCCCAGCGCTGTTTTGCCTACCTCATCCAGGGCCTGCAGTTTGAACAGAGAACGACCTTAAAACTTTCAAAAAAAAATTTTTTTTTCTTTTAATGGGGTTGAAGGCAGTAGTAATGAGTTGGTCTGATAATGTAAGTTTGAAAAAAATGTAATCTTTTTATTTCAAAATCGTTTAATTCTTAATGTATACATAAATCCTTAGGCCCTACTTCATAGTACCTTTCTCCGCCCTGGCTTTTTCCCTTTCCTGGGAGGAAAGTTACCACCCCGAGTCCCCCAGGATAACGCCCTTCCGGGGGTGCGGAGCCAAGAACCTCTCGGACCCTCAGGGCAGGTCGCCAGCCCTACCGCACGCTTATGGAACCCTGGGGCCATAGGCTGACCTTCAGCTCCTGGAGAAGTTGAGACCCCGGCCCAACCCGCAACTACCCAAGGTGAAGGGTGGGGCTCCCAGTTCCAAACCCACCCATCGAACCCACCCCAGCCGGTAGGAGAGAGGAAGTGCAAAAGGCCCAACCCACTTTTCTCTCTTTCTCTTCCCATTGGGCCGACTAGTTGCCCATCGTCTCTATCCCACAGCCGATTGGCTCCCTCCCTCCCGCGCCAGACCCTGCCTCTCCCGGCCTGGGAGGGTAAGTCACGCCAAACTGGGCGGAGAATCGGCTGGCCTGTCTCCTTCGCTCGTCTGGGCGGTGGCGGCAACTGGGGACGGGGCGGGTGGCGCATCACGGGCGCGGAGGCAGGAGGAGCAGTCTCATTGTTCCGGGAGCTGTCGCCACTGCAGGTCCCCGGGCTCGTTCGGCCCTGCCCCTCTCAGCCTTCCCCAACCCCCACAACCGCCCGCGGCTCTGAAGAGAAGCGTCCCGTGGAGGCAGCAGCTGCAGCATCATCTCCGACCCGCAAGCCATGGAAGACATGGACCAGTCGCCTCTGGTCTCCTCGTCCTCGGACAGCCCGCCCCGGCCTCAGCCCCCGTTCAAGTACCAGTTCGTGAGGGAGCCCGAGGACGAGGAGGAAGACGAGGAGGAAGACGAGGAAGACGAGGACGAGGAGGTGGAGGTGCTGGAGAGGAAGCCCGCCGCCGGGCTGTCGGCGGCCCCAGTCCCCCCCCCCCCCGCCGCTGGCGCGCCCCTGCTGGACTTCGGCAGTGACTTCGTGCCCCCGGCGCCCCGGGGGCCACTGCCGGCCGCGCCCCCCGCAGCCCCAGAGCGGCCGCCGTCTTGGGACCCGAGCCCTGTCTCGCCCTCGGTGCCCGCGCCCTCCCTGCCCTCCGCTGCCGCAGCCTCGCCCTCCAAGCTCCCCGAGGAAGATGAGCCTCCGGCCCGGCCTCCCCCTCCTCCCCCGGCCAGCGTGACCTCCCAGGCCGAGCCCGCGTGGACGCCACCCG
>NW_027531513.1:1989914-1993594 GCF_008692635.1 Crocuta crocuta | reverse complement strand
TTCTTCTTTTGTGTGCACCCTCACATGCCTCGGGCGGAGCCCGTCTCGGGCCCCGAGGGGCTTTGTCCGTGGACCTCGGGGCGAAGGCGCCCCCGCTGGTGGGAGCCGCCAGGAGCAGGGTGGGGCGGCCGAGGAAACCCGGGCTTGTTCTTTATTGTCTGTCTCGGTATCGGGGAACACGTGCACCCCGTCGGCTCCCGGCTTCTTCCCTCTGGTCCCCAGGCCTCTGCGTCCCGGAAGTTAGGCACCCACCCCTAATAGGAGATGGGTTTGTATCGAGGAACCAGGGTTGTGCGTTGGGCTGGCTAGGCTCCCGGGTGAGGATGGAAAGGCCTTGGCGCCCTTCATCTTTTGTCTAGCAGTCTGGGTCGTTCCTAGGGAAAAGGCGCAGTTTCGCTGCCAGTCTCTTTGCCAGCCTTGAGCCCTGGCCCCCCTCCTCACCTCCCTGAATTGGGTGGCCGCCTAGCACCTCATCCCCCTCTCTCTCTCGAGTCTTGGCGCTGGTGGGGAGCTGGCCCAGTGGAAAACATCCACACTGACCCACTGCAGTGACGGGAGAGCGCCTCCAGTGGTGTGGCGCGTGGAGAATTGGGAAGGCCAGAGTTCTGGCAAAGTCCTGGCACCGCCCAGTTTACCCGGGTTGTGATGTGGCGACTGCCCAGCTACACCGAGCCTGGGAGGTGGGGTCTGGGCATTTCTGGTGCGAGGGGCGCAGTTCTGCCAGGGTCTTAGCTGCAGAATGAGACGAATTGCTTTTCCTGTGGTTTATGCTCTTGATGCATTATGATGACTCGTAGAGGAAAAAAGGCAAAATGGTTGACGTTCTTAAAGAAGGGGAAACCTGTGGATTTTTTGCCGCGAATAGGCCAATTGAATTTGTGGCAGATTTGTTAGGAGACTTTAATGCAATGTTTTCAGACAGATGTTTTCATGTAGTGGTTAGAAATACAATTAGAAGTCCTATGTTTTAGGTCGGTAGAGACAAATTTGCGTAGATAATAGTTTCCAGATCTTTTCATTCACTTTAGTACCTGATTGCATTTTTTTTAAAGGAACATTGTTTTATTACCTTTTTCATTTTGGGATATTGTTTATTTTGGAAGAGTTAAAAATCAAGTTTGTTAGAGATGTTAAATCTTATTAGACAAGTTATTAATTTATTAACACGTAGCTTGTTACTTTGGGGACAAAGTGTCCCACCAGCAGTACGGTCTTAATGCATAAAAGGGCAAGAGTCAGGTAGTTTAATTGTCTGCAGAGAAATCTTCATAGCTTTATTGGATTTTAAAAATGGTTCATTTTCTACAAGAAGAAAATCGATCTGAGATCACAGAAAACATAAATATTTTTCACCTCATTTCTCCACAACAGTAAAATAAGCCATTTGTGATGTTTCTGAATAACACTTTGATAATGACACACTCCAGAGCATTAATCAGAACAATAATCATTACACTAAAGATATTAGAAGATGAGGAGTAACACAATTTTTTTCTTTTTCTGAGTCAAAAACACATTTAAGAGAAATTAAAGTGAGGTAGAAAAATACAGAGTAATAAGAAATTTGCAAATGGGCAATTTAAGGATTAATAAAAGCATACTAATTTGTCATCTTGTATTCCAGTATGGGAACAAGAGAAGCATTCTGGTCTCTGAACGTTAGGGATTCAGCTTTCTCTTGGAATTTTGACTTTTGGAATACTGAGTTTAGAAGACAAAGGAGAGAGAATATTGCCTATTAAGGGACTCTTATATGTTCCCTAATTCTGTATTGATGATACCTATTTGGAAACTTTAGTTGCCTTAGTAAACCACTGAACATCGTGATTGTAACTGTCATGGTTAATTAAACCATTTCAGTGAATCTCAGGTTCTTAACAGTTTGTTCATTCATTCAACTGATGATTTGATTACCTACAAAGAGGTTCTGTTCTGGGCTATGAGGGTATAGCAGTAAGCAAGACACATATGCTCCCCATGAAGGGAGTACAGATAATAAGCATATAAAAAAGAAACTCAGAATAGTGGTAAGTGTTAAAGGGAAAATAAATTGGATAATGGCATGGAAAATGATTGAGATCTGTGTGAGGGGGGAGGTGCTTTTTTAAGTAGGGTGGCACTGAGAAAGGCCTTTCTGAGGAGGTGAGATTTGAGCTGCAGGTAAAAATTTCCAAGCAGCCCATAGAAGGCAAAAGCCTTGAGGTAGGAATTAGCTTTGTGTGTTTGAAAGTCTAGGAAGAAGATAAATGAAAAAGCTAGGGAGAGAGTGGTGTAGGGTGAGGGTGGGGAGGTGGGCTACATTTGGGGGTCTCTAATAGGCCGTTGTAGAAAGTTTGTTTTTAAAAAAAAATTATTTTAGAAATATGCTCTTTAACAATCATATTGTGATTTGAAGCAAAAATACATTTTGAAGATTTAGAGGAAGCGAGAGGAATGGTATGAGTGAAGACAAGGTGAGAGATGTGAACGTAGCTACAAACATAGACCAGACCTATGGGAAGAGGGTTATATTTACTGAGTTAGGCAGACTCTTGACACTTGTATATTTAACATTGTTTACATTATTTTTGAATAGTTTTGAATTTGAATTTTGCTGTTTACTGTTCTTGGAGCATCCCCATTGTACAGTAATGAAATGAGATGGAAGCCTCTCACTTGACCGTTTTTCATGGAGAAACATTTGGCTTCAAGTTGAAAAGGTGGTTGGTTAATGGGCTTTGAAGGTACTCCAAGGAAATGCTGTATGAAAATTGTGTTGAGAGAAATGTAAACATCATTAACAATGACATTGCACTGATCTCTGGGCATATTCTAAGCCAGTGTTAATTAAGATTGAAAACTTGTGGTAGATCTGGATTCTGAGGGGTATTGAATACTAAATTAAGGTATTAGGGTTTTATTGTCCTTTTTTAATCCATGCTCTGTCATCCCCAATTGCTCTTGGTTTTGGTAATTTATATTCTGAAACAAAAAATTTTTTGTTATTTCCAAAGTATAAAAGTTATTTCATTATTTTTCTCTTCTGTCGTGAATTACTGCTTTACTCATTGGGAGGCCATTGGAGATTATTGAACTGAGGCATGACATCGTTAAAGCATTGTTAGAAAACTGAATTGGTGACAGTATTCAGTTTGGTGACAGAGATAGGTTGGAAGGAAAAACAGGAGGACTATTTAGAATTCTTTTGCAGTAGTTTTGAAAGAGGTGAGTAGAGCTGTAACTAGTTTACTATTACTTCAGTCAGTGAAAATGGAATAGAAGGGAGGAAAATAAGAAACTATGAGAAGCAGGATTTTTGGCTACAGATCTCAATTTTTATAGTTAGGTTAAAAAAAGGTTTTATGAAAGAAGAATTGATAGGGGTTGGAAGCGAGGGATGTAAACACAAAGGAAAGAATGTTGGTGCTTAATAAATCAATTTCAGAGACTGTCCAAATTTGTTCATTGCAGTGGACATTTGTATACAATTGAATATTGCTTGTAAGTATAGCTTATGGCTTGGGATTAAAATTTATTATATGGTCATGTATATTGGCATAGGCGCACATAGTAGATTTTGAGTGATGGGGGCGCCTGGGTGTCTCAGTTGGTTAAGTGTCCAACTTTGACTCGGGTCATGATCTCATGGTTCATGGGTTCGGAAAAAAAAAAGATTTTGAGGGAAATATAGTTTAAACTTT
>NW_027531513.1:1802171-1989865 GCF_008692635.1 Crocuta crocuta | reverse complement strand
TTTTTAACATTTATTTATTTTTGAGAGACAGAACATGAGCAGGGGAGGGGCAGAGAAAGGGAGACACAGAATCTGAAGCAGGCTTCAGGCTCCAAGCTGTCAGCACAGAGCCTGATGCCGGGGCTTGAACTCACAAGCTGTGAGATCATGACCTGAGCTGAAGTCGGACACCCAACTGACTGAGCCACCCAGGGCCCCTCTTAAGTACTAGTTCTTAATATAAAGTTTAATTGTACAGTGATGTGACTTTTATTTCTAGGAAGCAGTTGTTTCTAAAGAAGGAGCTCTCATGCTCTATCCATTCTCTATCCTACTTTGAAAATGAAAACATGGAAAAGAACTGATGAATTTACAGATTCTAAATAATTTCTCTTGTTAAGCCATTACTAATTTCGGACTAGGAATAAAAGTTGGGAACCCTGGTATGCTCCTTATGGATAAGTTGAGTTACATTTTAGATTGGCTTATAGAAAGCTCCATGTCAAATTTATAATCCTTTTTAGTAACTGGCAAATTCCCTCAAACCATTTTAAAATGAAGTGATGAGTATATAATGCACCTTTGATAAATACCTCAGTGTGAGTAGTAGTATTTAAAAACATGCTATTTTAGCACTATATCCCTGTAAACTTGGAAGATTTGCTATCTTATATGAAATATTTCTAAAAAAGGAGCAAGTATATTATCTGTTGTCTAATAATGGGCTCTGTTTTATATGTAGTTATTTCATAATCTCCCTAAAAGCAGTTCATTTGAAACACTACTGATACAAGGCTCCAAATTAAATGGCACATTTTAAAGGTACTTTGCTAGACCAGGAAAAAGTACCAACCCAAGCGGATGATATTTCTTGATTCTTTAATGAAATTTCTGATTAAGTAGAAATCAGTGTCATAGATATATCATTCTTACACTATATTCTTTGATCCTTTTTGTTCCTTTTCTAAATATAGACCCTAGAATGGCCTTCTGTGGGTGGCAGCACCAGGAATGAGAACTGTTAAGGGCAAACCATAATTCATCAGTGTTTAAATGGGTGAATGTGACTTTTGTGGCTGGCTAGTGTAGGACATAGGCATGTAAAATGGTGGGAAGCAGCTTTACTGATGCTAAGGTCTTCTCAGACTGAAGACCTCATCGTTCTTCTCAACTTTAAGGGAGAAGTTAATAATTTTACACATAAGTGGTTGGTTTTTTGTTTTTTGGAATGGTGATTATTATTATTATTTAAAAGTAGATGTAAAGTTTATTTTGAGAGAGAAAGCACACGTGAATGGGTGAGTAGAGGAGGGGCAGAGAGAGAGGGAGAGAGAATCCCAAGCAGGCTCTGTGCCATTAGTGCAGAGCCCCATGTAGGGCTTAATCTTACCAACTGTGAGATCATGACCTGAGCTGAATCAAGAGTCCAAACCTTAACTGACTGAGTCACCCAAGCACCTGTAAATGGTGATCGTTTTTAAGTATTCTAATAAGTCTATTCTTATCTCATCATGTATGTCATACTGTATATGGTAATAGTATGTTTACTCATTTCAATTCTTTGCCAGACTGTATGCTCCTTGAGGAAAGGGGCTATATAACTTTTGAAAAATATATATTTTTTGATGTTTACTTATTTTTGAGAGAGAGATTGAGAGTGTGTGAGTGGGGGAGGGGCATAGGGAGAGTAGAGGGAGACAGGATCCAAAGCAGGCTCTGTATTGACTGCAGAGAGGTGGTTGCGGGGCTTGAACTCAGGAACTGTGAGTTCATGATACGAGCTGAAATCAAGAGTCAGATGTTTAACTGATTAAGCCATCCAGGTGCCCCATAACTTTTTTCCCTTGAGGAAGAAGGCTATGACATATCTTTACTGTTGATCACAGTGCCTTAGATGTGGTATAGGCACTCAGAGATTTGTTGAATGAATATGATATTATGGATGTAAACTGATATTATGGATATATAGTCCTAGAATTACAATATATTCTCTCAATAAAAATGTTATGAATGAAAGCATTTATTTATTTACATATACAAGGTAGATGGATGTATCATTTTATTCAATCAGTCTCTTATGGATGGTTAAGTGGGTTTCTCAACTTTGTTATAGATTATGTTGCTATGAACACATATATATTTCTTTGGGAATACATGCTATTTTATATATATATAGTAGGATAAATTCATGAAAGTAGAATTACTGGTTCATAGGGTATGTGCATTTAAAATGTTGTTAGGTAATACTGAATTGTATTGCAAAGAGTTATTGCAACCTCTGTTCCCAGCAGTAATGTGTTTAAAGTAGCTTTTTCTTTATGCCTTTACCAGCACAGTGTATTGGTAAACTAGTGAATGGCTTAGCAAATTTTCTTTTTTTTTTTATTTGCATTTCAGAGTATTTTTTAGCATAGATGCCAGTAACTTTTTTCTGATCACAACTTTTGCTTATTGTTCTTCTGGGTTTTTGTTCTTACACATGTAGGAACACTTGCTCTGTTTTAAGAAAATTAGCATTTTGTTGTGTCCTGAAAACTTTTTTTCATTTGTTGTTTGTATTTTGACCTTCAGTGTATTTTTTTGTGCAGAAATTTTAAGTAATCATATTTATCATATTCTTTTATGCCTTTGAGGGATACAAGTCATTGGGTTTTATTTAATTCTTAGGCCTTCTCTAACATTATAAAAATTTCTCCCATGTTTTTTTCTTAGTACTTTTATGATTTTTATGATTTCATTTTAACTTTCAGTCCTTTCATTCTCTGTAGTTTATTTTGTTCTGGAGAGTGTAGTAGTGATATAATTTTATTTTTCAATATGATTTTTCCTTTGTCCCAACACCATTTATTGAATCATCCATCTTATCTTTACTATTTAGAATGCCACTTTGTCATATACTTACAGTATCGGTGAAATATTTCCTCTTTCCCATTTTCTTCATGTATAGGTACCAAATGGTTTTAATTGCTGTGACTTTCAAATGAAATAATTGCTGATAGGGCTTTTCCAGAATTATTTTTTCTGGCTATCTATGCATGTACAGTTTTCTACCTGATATTTAAAATTTGTTTAATTCCCGCTGCCTCTGTTGGGATTATGGTGTGGCTATATTACATTTAATCATTAGGGGAGGATTGATATATTTTTTGGATTGATATTATGTATTTTTTCTACAAACATAGCTTTTGTTAGCCTATGTTTAAAAAAATTAGTTTCTAATTATATGAAATATAGGTTTTAAAAAATTATTAAATTCTCTAGTCTACTTAGTATGAGATACTTGATATACTGGGTTATATAGATACTTGGACCCCTCTTTTCAGTTAACTATAGATAGACTGGTAAAGAAAGAAGTCTTGCTTTTTTATTTCTAAAAAAACCCCAAAAAACAAAATAAAACTTGTTTTGAGAAACATTTTCTATACTCTTGTAGTAAGAGCTATAGCTCCTGAATATTGGATTATTGTTTTAGCAGCAGTTTCTAAATCTTTAAATTTAGAGGGGGTCTTAAGTGACACTTTAGTTTTAAGAAAACACATGATTTCTCTAACAGCTTGTTCTTCGAATTAATGGAATTATTACATAGGTGAAGAAGGCTTATAAAGTTTTGTTATTCAAACAAATTTAGCAGTTGTCTGGTTATATTGGTGGTCCCTTTGGAAGTTCAATATTTGTTAAAAAATTAGCATACTCCTTTTCCTGTTTTTTTTTTTTTTAAAGCTACATATGGGGACAAAAAGATGAGTAGAGGTTGTGCTTAAGAGAAACATATGTAGCAGATTAAGGGAAAAACACACATTGCTAGTTGTAAAGAATTTTCTGCTATCTTAAATCTAGAGGAGACTTACGATTGTACCGTAGGGACAGTCATAAACTTACTTGTCAACAGTTTTGTGAAAAGGGAAAAAATCTTAATTGAGTTCTAGGTCTGCCTGCATAGTTTTTCTTCAGTTTTACACATTGACTTGTAAACTTGAGTAGTTGGAAGGTCCGTTATTAAAATTACTTATCTCAGTGTTTTGACAGCACTAGGTAAAGCGACCCTCCCCCCCAAAAAACCCATTTTTTTAAGCTACTGGCTGGAGTCTTTGATCTTAAAAAAGAGGGGAATTTCCCTTTTAAAAATTTTGTTTTTCTTTGTTCTAACAAAGTTGTTAAATACTCTTACCATGTAAATCCCTTTCATAAATAGCCTTTAAAACTTCTCAGTCCCAGGGCCACCTGGGTGGCTCAGTCAGCTAAGCATCTGACTTCTGCTCAGGTCATGATCTCCTGGTTCACGAGTTCCAGCCCTCTGATATCTTGGAGCCTGGAGCCTGCTTCGGATTCTGTGTCTCCCTCTCTCTCTGCTCTTCCCCTGTTCATGCTCTGTCTCTCTGTCTCTCTCAAAAATAAACAAACATTAAAAAAATAAAAAAAAAAGCTTCTCAGTCTCAGCTAATCATCATTTTTAAATTACAGAAACGTTTCATTCTATAAAGTTCTGATATTCTGATATTTTAATTTTTATACAAAACAACTTGATAAAAACTTAGGTACTTTTGCTTATTAATAATAAGGTGATTTAGGAAAACCAGAATTTAGGAGATCAAATAAGTATTTCATTATGTAATGTTTTATAGGCCATTCTACACTGCATAATACAGATCTGCTCTAAGGATTAGGGCTTTAAGATGTCACTTTTGAACAAGGGCTGAAAAACCACCACTTACCAACATACTTTCTCATTTACCCACTCTTATTTCCAGCAGGCTTTCTTTTGACACTCTTACTAACATTTTTTGTTAGTGAAATATGTTCAGCATGAGCTGTAGTTAAGTTTAACATTGATATTTTAATTGCTATTAGAGTTGTGGATAAAACTGGTTAAAATTGCTTCAGTATAAAATAGAATTTTAGTATGTTTACGTTGCCATATCTCTTTTTTGAAGAGATTTTAAAAGTTATACTTCTCGTTATAAAAGATTTCAAACATAAAGACAGAATAGCAAAAGACACTTGATTAGCTGTCACTGAGCCCCAATAGCCATCAATCCATAGTCAATCCTGCCAATCCCACACACATAAATATTTCATTACGTATTTTGCAGACTGTAACTACTTTGGAAACATACCCACAACACTAAACAGTCAAATGTTTCTCCAGCATATTTAACAAAAATTAATGTCCTCAAATATCCAGCTAGTGTTAATATGTCATAAATGGTCTTTTTTTTTTTTGGTTTGTTTTTATCACAGTGTTTTTAAAAATAAGAATCCAAGGGCACCTGGATGGCTCAGTTGCTTAAGCCTCTGACTCTTGATTTTGGCTCAGGTCATGATCCCTTGGTTCGTGGGTTTGAACCACGCATTGGGCTCTTCACTGGAGGTGCAGAGCCTGCTTGGGATTCTCTCTGCCCTGCCCTGCATGTGCTTGTTCTCTCTCTCTCTCTCAAATACATAAACTTAAATCAGAATCTGAAGAAGGTCTACATATTAAAATAGATTGATTTCAGGGCACCTGGATGGCTCAGTTGGTTAAGCATCTGATCAGCTCAGGTCATGATCTCATGGCTCAGGCGTTCAAGCCCCGTGTGCTGACAATCTCCTTTGGATTCTGTGTGTCTCTCTCTCTACCCCTACCCTACTCATGCTCTCTCCCTCTCCCTCTCTTGCTCTTTCTCTCTCTCTCTCGCTCTCAAAAATAAACAAAAAAATAATAAAATGGATTGATTTGTTTTGTAAGTCTTATTGACTGTCCCTTGTTTGCTTGCACTCCCTCTAAAATTTATTGAAGAATGCTCATACACTTTTTTTTCACTTACAGTTATTTTATTTTTTATTTTTAAATGTTTATTTATTTATTTTGATAGAGGATGCATGTATAAACGGGATAGGAGAGAGAAGGAAGGCTCTGTCAGTACAGAGCCTGATGTGCGGTGCGGTCCGATTAAACCAGGAGAACATAATCTGATTGGAAATCAAGAGTCAGAAGCCTAACTAACTGAGCCACCCAGGCACCCCTTCATGTTTTTTTTTTATTAAGATACAATTTATATGCAATAAAATGCATAGATCTTAAGTTTTTAAGTTTTTTACTAAAAAAATTTTTTTTAATGTTTTATTTATTTTGGAGAGAGAGAGAGACTGCGTGAGCAGGTGAAGGTCAAAGAGAGGGAGATACAGAATCTGAAACAGGCTCCGGGGCTCTGAGCTAGCTGTCAGCACAGAACCTGACACAGGGATCGAACCCACAAACCATGAGATCATGACCTGAGCCCAACAGATGCTTAACCGACTGAGCCACCCAGGCGCCCCTGCATATACATTTTAGAATCAGCTTGCTCATGTCTACAAAATGTCTACTTGGAATTTGATTGATACTGCATTGGGTCTAAAGAGCATTATGAGGAGAATTGACATTTTAGGGTTTGAAGCATTATAACAAGGTAACACGATAGCCTGCCATAGTTTCTTGAATGCTGGCAGAAGACACAGATGCCTGAGTCAGAGATAAAGGTCTTTATTCCTCACAGCAATGAAAATAGCTGAAATATCAGCATTTTCGTGTGCAGGTTCCCTAAGTCCCATTTCCTATAGGGCAACACTGGAGAGGGCCAAGTGACACTTAACTCTTGCCATAGGCTGTATTGCAGGAAAGGAATTTAGGGAAACTGAATTTACACTACATAATAAGTATGCCTGGTGCTCAAAAGGAAGACACTATCTCTGTGTCCAGGATTGTTGGATATATATAAACATCTTTGAAAAGGCAGTCAGTACCCAGCCCCTCTGCTTATAAGATGTACAGAAACACCGGAAGCAGAGAGTACTCTTTTCTAACGCTTAACATTAAATCTTCCAGTCCATGTACACGATGTCTCTTTCTCTCTCTGTTGTTTAGATCTTCGTAATTTCTCAACAGTGTTTTTGTAATTTTGTTTAGAGGTTTTATACTTCTGTTAAATTTATCCCTAAGTATTTTATGTTTTTTGTTGCTGTTGTAAGTGATTTTTAAAAAAGAATTATTTTCCTTTCGTTAAGCTGTTTATGGAATTACAGTAGTTTTTGCATACTGTCATATCTGTAGTGCATCCTTCCTAAATTCACTTATTAGCTCCAGTAGGCTCTAGTAGGTTGTTGGGTTTTTTAGCCATTTAGGATTTTGTAGCTACACAGTCCTGTTGTCTTCAAGTTAAGATAGTTTTACTTTTCCCTTCTAATCCTTATGCTATAAATATGGTGAAAAGGCACATGGATTCCTTGTTTTATTATTGGATCTTGATGAAATGTATTTAGTCTTCTACTATTAAGTACAATATTAACTGCATTATTTTTTCTAGATGTCTTGACCTTTTAGGTTGAAAGTTTCTTCTGTACCCAGTTTACTGAGAATTTTTCTTAAATAGGTGTTGAATTTTATCAGATGCCTTTTGGCTTCCATTGAGACAGTCATAGGAGTTCTTTTTCAGGCTTTTTTTTTTTTATGTTTTATTTATTTCTAGGAGAGAGAGAGACAGCGTGAGCAGGGGAGGGTCAGAGAGAGAGGGAGTCACAGACCGAAAGAGGCTCCAGGCTCTGAGCTGGCAGTCAGCACAGAGCCCGACTTGGGGCTCGAACCCATGAACCGCGAGATCATGACCTAAGTGAAAGTCAGACGCTTAACCGACTAAGCCACCCAGGAGCCCCTTTTCAGGCTTTAATATAGTGAATTTTATAGTTTGATTTTGAATATTGAACCAGCCTGGCAATCCAAGGATTAAACTCCTCTTGGTAATGATTACACTTTTTATGAATTGGTGGATTCAGTTAAAGATTTTTGCATGCATATGTAAGGAATAATTTTTATAAATTAATTTTCTTGTAATATCCTTGTTTGATTTTGGTAATAATGCGTAATTATATTAGATGTTTTGGGAAGTGTTTGCTGTTCATATATTGAAAGAGTTTGTATAGCATCTCTACATATTTATAGAGGTTAGTAGTGAAGCCATTTGGGCTTAGAGTTTTCTTTATGGAGAAGGTTTTAAATTATAAATATATTTTATTTAAGTAAGTGATACAGGGATGTTCAGATTTTCTATTTCTGCTTGTGTCACTTTTGGAAGTGTATGCCCTTCTTCAAGGCATTTGTCTATTTTCTCTTGATGAGTGGACATCAAGGAATTTGTCCACCCATCTAAGTTGTCTAATCTCTTGGCATAAACTTGTTCATAATCTTTTATGTTTTTAAGATCTTTAGTGATAATTCTTTTATTTCTAGTACTTTTCTTTTTCTTGATCATTTTAGGGGTTATCAATTACCTTGCTCTTTTCAAGGAACCAGCTTTCAGTTTCACCAATTTTTCTCTATATGGTTGTTTTCTGGATCATAAGATTCTGCTTTTATTTTTATTGTTTATTTTCTTCTGCTTATTTGGGTTTAACTTGGTTTTCTTTCTCTAGTTTCTTAAGGTGGAAGCTTTAAAGTTTGAATATAATCCTTTTTTCTAAAAGTGTTTAGAGCTGTGAATTTCTGAGCATTACTTTAGCTATATCACACATTTCCATTATCACTTGATTTTAAATTAAATCTTTAATTTCCTCTGTGCTATATTCTTTTATGCATGTATTATTTAGAATTGTGTTGTTTACTTTTCAAACATTTGGGAATTTTCCAGATATTTTTGTCTTATTAAAATTTCAACCTAATTTATGTGGTCAGAGAACCTACACTGCATGATTTCAATCCTTTGAAATTTACTGAGACTTGTTTTATAGACTCAGAAATGGTTAATTGGTGGATACACCATGTGTACTTGAGAAGATGGTGAATCCTGTTGTTGGTTATAGTGCTCTATAAAAGTCAGTTAGGTTTCGTTCATTGATAGTATTGTCTAAATCTTAGTATTCTTAGTGATTGGTGTATGTGCATGTGTGTCTAGTCTGTCAGGTGAGACTTGAACGTTAAAATTTTAAACTAAGATTTGTAGATTTATCTATGTCTTTCCTCAGTTTTTGCTTCATATATTTCCCATACACCTTTAGTGTTGGTATATCTATTTACTAGTTTATCATTAACTGATGCCCCCCTCTCTTTCTGTCTCTGATAATCTCAAGGTAATACTCTGTCTTTGAATCTGCTTTGCTCAACATTAACATTGGGCATTTCGGATTTTGTAGGATTGTGTTTGGATGATATAGATGTCCTTTTACATTTTTACTTTTTAAATATAAAAAAATTATGTTTTTATATTTAAGGTGTGTCCTATAAAGGGTCATAGTAGGGTTTTTATCTAGTCTAAAAACCTCTGCTGCCAAATTGGAGCCATTTACATTCAGTGTAATTATTCATATGGCTCATTTAAATCTTTATTTTCTCTTTGTCTCTTCTGCTTTTGTTCTTTTATACTTTTATATATTCCTTCCATTCTTTGTTCTTTTATTGTCATATATTTTGCTTCCACATATATTGCATACAGTAATTAGAGCTTCAAAAATAAATTATTCTTTATTCTCATTCCTTAATTTCTTTAATATATATCTATTTATCATTTTCATGATATTTATCATTTCTTTAAAGAAATTATAGAATGAGAATATTTTGTGTTTTTCTCAGGTATTTACCAATTTTGCTTTTCTTCATTTGTTCCTGAAGATCCAGGTTACTACCTGCTATCATTTTCCTTCAGTCTGAAGAACTGCATTTAACATTTATTGTAGTACAGGTCTCTTGGTGATAATTTCTTTCAGTTTTTGTTTTCACCTTTTGTTTATCTGGTAATACTTTTATTCATCTGTATTTTTAAAGGATATTTTTGATGAATACAGTCAATCTTATTGTTCATGGTAATTATGTTCTCTAAAGTCATGGAAAATACTGAATTAGCAAATACTGAATCATTGCCTCAAGGGAAAATACAGGGTTAGATTCCTGTGAACCTCTAGTCCTAGCATTTTTGTTACTTCATGAATGTATCTTTGTTTTATGTGTGTTTCTATTTAAAGACACGTTTTTTAATATAGTTGATTTATTAACATTAAACTCAAGGCCAACAGAACTGTAACTCATGCCTGTATGAAGTTTATTTAACACATGCGTTTTTTCTGTAAGGTACATCATGGCCTTTTTGTGGTTAAAAACACTAGATAGCACTTAAGCACTGTTCTTAGGGGCCATTTTATTAAAAAAATTTTTTTTAACTTTTAATTCATTTTTGAGAGACAAAGAGCATGAGCAGGGGAGAGGTAGAGAGAGAGGGAGACGCAGAATCCAAAGCAGGCTCCAGGCTCAGAGCCCGACTGGGGGCGCGAACTTGCAAACTGTGAGATCATGACCTGAGTAGCTTAACTAACTGAGCTACCCAGGCGCCTCCCCTTCTTTTTTATTTTTGTATTCTTTTTTCCTTAGGGGCCATTTTAAACAAAAATCATCACAAAAAATGTACAAAATATGGCACTAAATAAACTACAGAAAGTACATTTGTTTATAGTATGCGAGCTGAAACGGGGAGGCATAGGGTTGCCTTGTTTGACCTTACCTGGGAATGTGTGTTGGGTGACTGGAATGTTGCTCGGCACACAACCACTGCTAAGTATTGATTTGGGGAATAGGAGTTTAGTCAGTAGGCAGTCTGACAAATAGGCAATCAGTGAATAATAATTGTATAATTCTAGGTTGGTAGATTTGTTGTTGTATAAAGATACTATTTTTTGCATTCCATTGTTTTCAGTGGCAGCTGAGGTCATTCTTATTGCTGCTTCTGTGCCTATTTCCTTTGTTTTTAAGGTTTTCTATATCTTTAGTTTTCAACAGTTTGATCTCTACAGTGTACTTCTTTGTGGTTTTGTGTTTATTTTACTCAGAGTTCACTAAGCTTCTTGGATCTGTGGGTTAGTATTTTCTGTCACAGTTGTCAGAGTTTAGGCCATTTATATCTTTCCCTTTCTTCCTTCCTCCCTCCTTTCCTCCTTCCTCGGCTTCAGTCACTGTTGCCTTCTTTAAGGGACTCCAGTTAAATATACTTTAACTGCCTGATTGTCTCGCAAGTCTTTGAGACTCTCCCTTTCTTTTTTCTCCATGCTGTGCTTCAGTTTGGATAGTTGCTTTTTAAGCTTATTGATCTTTTCTTCTCCACTGCCCAGTCTGCTTTTAAGTCCATCTAGTGGGTTTTTCTTTCACTTACATAATTTTCAGTGACAGAATTTTCATTTGTTCTCTCTTCTATATTCGTCTTCCATGATTCTCTCTCCATTCACTCATTATGTCCATCTTTTACTGTATATATGTAGCAATATTTTAATAGCCATTGTAATTTTCATTTTAGTGCTTGCTAACACAATATTTACATTATTTGTTTATATTGGCTCTCTTTCATATTTATGCTCATATTTTCTTCTTTCCATGTCTAGTAATATTTTATTCTACACTGCTTGTCATGGATGTAGTGTTAGTGTTGTTTTGGAAGTCAGTTTCCCGGTAAATCGTCTTGACTTTTTCAAACCTTAATTATAAAGTTAGGGTCTAGAGCAGGGGTTGGCTTTTTTTTTTTTTTTTTTAAGGGTAAAGCAGTAAATATTTTAGGCTTGTGCATCATATAGGTTCTTTTCCTAAGTACTCAAGTTTGCCCTTGTAATGCCAGAGTAGCCATAGACAATCAATCCATCACACAAATGAATATGGCTGTCTTCCAATATAACTTTGGCCCATGAGTCATATTTTGCTGACTCTTGATCTAAGTCTAGACCAAGTAACCTTTAATTTAGGATTAAAGTAGTCCTCCTATTAAGGTGTGCCTTTCATGGGGTCTCATTTTTATACTTGGGGTGTTCAGCAAGATCTCTCCACTCTGGCTCGTCAAGAACTTTTTATCATGTCTTCCAGTACAGTGTCTGACCTCCAGAATATATGTTCAGTTTACAAACTTACCATAAATTCTTTGCTAGGCCTTGGTAAGTCTTGTGCTGTATATGTGTTACATAGTTCAGCCAGAGATTTAAAAGGAACCTCTATCCAGATTTCTGGAGCTCCCTTTCTATCAAGTTTTCTTTTGTATGTTACCATGCCTCACAAATTCCAGACAACTTAGCTGTTAAGTCAACTTGACCAGAGTGTTAGGCTCCTTTTCCATGTGCTGTAGACAAAGTGCCTTCAAGTAGAAAGCCAGGGCATCATCTGGTGTGCTTCCCTCTTCTCAGGAGTTATACCCTGTACTTCATGATATCCAGTGTCTCATGACAGTTGCTTCATGTATTTTGCCCAGTTTTATAGTTGTTTATATGAGACAAATTATGATATAATTACTCCCATAGCAAAAACTTTTTCTCTCTAACTTTAAAATGAGGTTTATGTCCTGTGTTTTATAAATTAGTTATGATTTTTATTGATCAATTACACTTTTGGTTGAAAAACTGGTTTTGAAATGAACATGTCAAGGAAAATATTCAGTATAAGAAGATGTGAACATTGGTTGGATTGTGATAGCATATTTTGAGTTGGCCAGTAATAAATTCAAAACAGAAATATCACTTTTACTTTTTAAAAGTAAAAAAAGTGTTTTAATTAAAATTTTTTTATTTTAGAGAGAGAGTGCAAGTGGTAGAGAGGGGAAGAGGGAGAAAGAATATTAAGTAGGCTCCACACTCAGCACGGAGCTATTGGGCTCCTTCCCATGACCCTGTGATCGTGACCTGAGCTGAAATCAAGAGTTGGATGCTTCACCAAATGAGCTACCCAGGCACCCCAACTTTTACTTTATAAAAAAGTGACTTAAAAAAATTTTTGAACTTTAATTTTGAAACTGATCCTTGTGTGATGCAAGTAATTAGTATTCAAAATGTATAGCCCTGAAACATTAGTCTAAATTTACACTCTAGATTTAAGCTTGGGTAAGGAAATGAGTCTAGCATCAGGGCTAACAATGAGGAATAGCTCATTTGGGAAAAAAATTTTATGAATGGTATTCATCTTTCATACTGTCATAAGTATAAGTGATTCTGTTCATTTTACTGAGGGTAATAAGGAAATAAATGTGTGTACCTGTTTGTAGTGACAGTTAAATTATAATTTTCTAGCTTTGTCATTAACTTGCTTTGTGACTTTGAATAAGTTACTTAATTCTCTGAGCGTAGGTAACTGAAACTGTGATGGAAAATGAGCAAAAATAAGAATGAGTAAGTTTTAAGAAAGTACAGCTGAATATGGTGAATTTGTGTTTTACTGGATGTCAGCATTCAGATATGCAGGAGGTGAAGGCTTAAGTTTGGTTGGAAAGAATTATGTTTGGGTAACATAGATGGCATGTGAGAAATAAGTTTAGGCAGGTAAGTAGGGACTGTAAGGTGCAGGGCCTTATCCAAGAGTTTAAGGTATAAAGATAACTGGGAGGTTGTAAATTTTTTCAGAATAGAATCAATAGGATTGTCCTGTTAGGAGTATTAATTTGATGGCAGTAGATTAGAGAGACTTAATAGAAAAGTTCTGGCTTCCTTTTGTGTATTATTTAATGAAGACTTGTTTTTGTTTACTTAAATATGCCATTGTGTTTTTACTTACTGTGGGTATAATTAAGTCCTTAGTATTTTTTTTTTTTCTGTTTCCTCACAATAGCACAAATGAGGTTGATGAATAAAGTTTCAGTTTCATCCAGTAGTTAGAATTTGACATAGTCATAGACAAAGATCTTAGAGGGGGAGTTGTTTACCCTTTTTGTAAGTCTAGTAATACAAGTATAGACATAACATGTCTCAGTAATTTAGGATATTATACTTTTAATATAGTGTCCCATATTATTAAGTAGTTTATTCACTTGTGAGAGTTAGGGGCTTTTATAGAAAAAGGAAGACTAACCTAAAATCAGTAATTTTTTTCAAAACAAGAAAGTAACTAGTAGGTGTTTTAGTTTTAGAATTTGGTAGCTTATGATATGTAAGTGTTGTCGGTCAAAATTTTCCTTTAACATCCTTATTTAATTTATAAAAATTTTAAAATTCTAAATTTATAAAGCCCAGGAAAGGAAGTACTGCAGAGTGGTTACAGAAAAGAGCATGGATTGTATACTCTTTGGATTAAAATCTCAGGTCATCATTTTTTAGTTTTGTGACTCTGGGGAAGTTATCTAGCCTCTTATGTCTGTTTCCTCATCTCTGGAGTGAAGATCACAGTAGTACCTACTTCATAGGGTGGTTTTCAGTATTGAAAGCACATCGTAAATAAATGTGCCTGGCCAGCAGTACCATCTCTATAAATGTTATTATATTGTGAAGTAGAAGAAAATAACCAAATATTTCAGATAATTATAGGGTATTTCCTGGATGACAGTTTATCATATTTTAGGATATCAAAGTTGAAGGGCTGATTAAAAAGAAGAATTTACGCCAGTTGCACTTACTTATACATAAACTCATCCCTCCAAAGATAAACCACATGAACGTAAGAGTTAGACGAATTTACATCCTGGCTTTCTGTCCTCCTCGCCTGAGACTTAGGACAAGCTGTTTTTTATTATTCTCCTCTTCCTCCCTCACAACATTTTGAGGGAGGTAGTATTATTATCCTTTTTTTTTTTTTTTTTTTTTTTTACCAGTGAGGAAATGAGGCACAGAAGGGATAAGTAATAACTTTTCTCAGGGTCACACAGTTCTTAAGTGATCAATCTGGGATTTAAACTCAGGCAGTTTGATCCCATGATCCATGATTGCTTTAGGAGAAGTCAGAACAACTCTTCTTCTTAAGGGCCAAATGATAGTGATCTCTCCTAGATTTTTTTTTTTTTCCTAATAAGTGCTTTTAGATATGTAGTACTTGTTTCATGGTTAATTTTGGATTGTATCTCAAATTATAGTTTTTCTTTTTTCAAAATTTAGTGAATATTTGAAATACCAATTTATATACTTTCTCATTTGGCCAAGTGCCAGAAATACAGTTTTTACTATAAGAGAGGTTCTGGTATTAGATAGGAATAAGGATACATTTAAAAAATACTTAGGCTTTTGGTACAGTTTTAGTTGTAGTTTGTTTTCTTTCTGATTTTAACAGTAATCAGTAACATGTTTTGAATTCCCTTTCCAAGAAGACTGGCCTCTGTATTTGTGGCGTTTATACTCTTTGATCCCCAAATCTCAGTTTTCTATAAGATTATAATTCACTATTTTAGCTGAAAGGAATTTTCAAATTCTTTCATTTTATAAATGAGAAAGAAACTAACAAATAAGATCACATGGCAAGTCATGTTTAAGAAGTGTACACAGGGGCAGCGGGGTGGCTTAGTGGGTTGAGCATCCGACTTTGGTTCAGATCATGATCTTACTGCTTGTGGGGTCAAGCCCTGCTTTGGGATCTGTGCTGACAGCTCAGAGCCTGGAGCCTGCTTCTGAGTCTGTGTGTCTCTCTCTGTGTCTCTCTCTCTGCTCCTCCCCCACTCGTGCTCTCTCTAAAAAATAAACATTAAGAAAAAAAGTTTGTACATATGTGTATGCTTTATAAAATCTCATAAGGTGGTATGTCTTACTGGTTTGGCTGTGTTGCCCATCTAACCTATTATTCTAGGTTATGAGACTTTTTTAAATGCATATCGTGAATTTTCCTTTCATCACCCCATCTAAGAATCCTTTATATATGACATCATGTCCAGTATGGATTTATCTAAAATTTGTATGACATTGTTAATTTAACTCTCTTATCATCAAGGGGAATATCCTTAGAGGATATGTCCACGTTGATGGTAGCCACATCTCTCTTTCGTTGTTGATCAACCTTGTCTGGTTTGTCCTTCCAGATACAAATATCCAAATTTATTAGGTTCTCTCCACTAAAGGAATACCTTCCTGTTATTCTTCAGGCTATCCCAAATTGTTTTTTGCTAGAGGCCTTTCTCTAGTATAAATCACAGAAGACCTTTAGCTCAGGGTCTCCCAGCTGCCAGTAACCATAAAGTGACACTGTGCCAGCTTAATATGCCAATAGGTGGTGGATTAGTTGGCTCAGGCTGCCACATCAGAATACCAGACCGGGTGGCTTAAACAGCAGAAATTAATTCCTCACAGCTCTAGAGGCTGGAAAGTCTCAAGTCAAGGTTTGGGCAAGGTAGGTTTCATTCTGAGACCTCTTTTCTTGGCTTATAGGTGGCTGCCATGTCACTGTGTGCTCACATGGCTTCTTCACGTTGCTCAGAGAGAGGAAGAGGAGGAAGGGGGAAGTGGAGAAAGTGTTGTCACACAGGGATAACAAGCTCCCTGGTGTCTCTTATAAGGGAACTAACCCTGTCAGCCATGGCCCCACCCTCATGACCTCATATAATTCTAATGACCTCTCCATGGCCCCATTTCCAAATGCTATCGCACTGGAGATTAAAGCTTCAACCTATGAACTTGGAGGAGGAGGACACAAACATTAAGTCCATAACATAGAGCGTATAGTGGCTAAGAAAATGAGCTCTGGAGTTGCATTGCCCTGAGTCTTACTAGTTATATATTAGTTATGGATTGAGTGAGTTACTCCTCTGTCACTCAGTTGTTTTTTGTTTTGTTTTGTTTTTTATGTGTTAAATGGGGGATCTTAACCCCACTTATAACAATAGAGTTGTAAGGAATAAAATGAGTTCCTGCATGCAAAGCACTTGGTATAACAAGTATCCCTCAGTGTTAATGTTAAACAAAACAAGACTGATGATAATAATTATCTTCCTAATGATAATTAGTATTTTCTTTGCAATTTGGACAGTGACACATCGGACCAATATCCTTAAAGAGTAGTGCACAGTGACTATTAGAATGTTTTTCTTTAAAGGTAGACAACCTGGAATATAAGAAAATATGCATGGTTCTCTGAAAGTGCTCTTGTGAACTGAACATATGCCCATAAAAAAGGATTAAGCAAAAGTAATTATTTTATTCAAATTCATCTTTTTAATTTTAGGCTTGACTAGGGCAAATAACGTACCTATCTGAAAATGTGAATAAAAACTTTGGATGCCATGTTAACTGAGAAGAATACTATCTTAAGGTTACTTTGGTTTATGAAATTTCTTTAATATAAACATGTTATTGCCTCTTAAAAATGATAGCTTCTGTGGATATCATTTACTCATGTTTATAATGTATATGATAAATTAATCCAGATTAATGGTACTACTTTTTCCTTTCCGTCTTGGCTTTTTCCTTATAAAAGTTTTGTGTTAACTTATTACAGACTGAACCCTTGCCTGCTTCTCATATCTTTAGTCTCCTTCAGACTCTGTCTTTATTTCTGCTGAGGTTATATTCTATTTGTTTTTCAGATGAGACACTTTTTGCTCTTCCTGCTGCATCTGAGCCTGTGATACACTCCTCTGCAGGCAAGTTCTTTCTGCTAGCCTTTTATCTTCTGTATATTCTAACTTTAACTCTTTAGTTTTATTAACTCTGTGCAGAGTGGATTGAGTTTACTAAAATTTAGCATGGTTCCAAGAATGTTTTCTATTGAAAAAGTTGAAATTTGCGTTTTATATACTATGTCCAAGAGAGAAATGGGCAGAACCTGATTAATAATTGGATATATGTAAGGAATTCTTGGACCCTTGATTTACATTTATATATTGATTAGTGCTTTTCTCCAAATACAGTTTACTTGCTTATAGCCGAAAGGCTTTCATAGAAATGAATGCCACTCTATGGCATTTAATTATTCAGTGCCTTTTCTATACTGTCACACCCTCTTCTCAAATTCTCTTGTCTTCCTCTAGTTAGAAGTAGCTTTTCTCAGTTGATTGTACTTGAGGCTTTTTTCCTGGGACTTGATATATGTCTTTTCATAGCATGCAATTGCCTCTGTAGCCATGCACATTTTATTGACAATAGCTTTAATTCTTTCAGTAATGATTCAAGACTACTTGATTATTATTTATTGTTACTAACATTAAATTTTAGTTAACAGTAACTATCTACTAATCGTATTTTTAATCTGTCGTAAAACTTGCATTAACTCTGAGAACGCTGGCATTCTCTAACTTTCCTTTCTGTCCATGGTCACAGAAAAAATTATGGACTTGAAGGAGCAGCCAGGTAACACTGTTTCCACTGGTCAAGAGGATTTTCCATCTGTCCTGCTTGAAACTGCTGCTTCTCTTCCTTCTCTGTCTCCCCTCTCAGCTGCTTCTTTTAAAGAGCATGAATATCTTGGTAATTTACCAGCAGTATTACCCACTGAAGGAACGCTTCAAGAAACCTCAGCAGAAGCTTCTAAAGAGTTCACAGAGAAGGCAAAAAATCCATTTGTAGACAGAGATTTAACAGAGTTTTCACAATTGGAATACTCAGAGATGAGAGGATCATTCAGTGGCTCTCCAAAAGCAGAGTCTGCCATAATAGCAAGTCCTAGGGAAGAGAATAAGGATGAAAAAGAGGATTTAGTTAGTAATACCATCCTTCGTAATCAACAAGAGTTACCTGCAGCCCTTACTAAATCAGTTAAAGAAGAGGACAAAGTTATGCTTGCAGAAAAAACAAAGGATAGTTTTAATGAAAAGGGAATTGCAGCAGAAGCTCCTATGAGGGAAGAATATGCAGACTTCAAACCATTTGAGCGAGTATGGGACGTGAGAGATAGAAGCAAGCAAGATAGTGATATGTTGGCTGCTGAAGTTAAAATAGAGAGCAAGTTGGAGAGTAAAGTGGATAAGAAATGTTTTGCGGATAGCCTTGAGCCACCGAATCATGAAAAAGATAGTGAAAGCAGTAATGATGATACTTCTTTTCCCAGTACACCAGAAGCTGTAAAAGATGGTTCCGGAGCATATATCACATGTGCTCCCTTTAACCCGACAGCAACCGAAAACCTTTCAACAAACATTTTTCCTTTGTTGGAAGATCAGACTTCAGAAAACAAGACAGATGAAAAAAAGATAGAAGAAAAAAAGGCCCAAATTGTAACAGAGAAGAATATTAGTACCAAAACATCAAATCCTTTCCTTGTAGCAACACAGGATTCTGAGACAGATTATGTCACAACAGATAATTTGTCCAAGGTGACTGAGGAAGCAGTGGCAAACGTGGCTGAAGGTCTGACCCCAGATTTAGTACAGGAAGCATGTGAAAGTGAATTGAATGAAGCTACAGGCACGAAGCTTGCTTTTGAAACAAAAATGGACTTGGTTCAAACATCAGAAGCTGTGCAAGAGTCACTCTACCCTGTGGCACAGCTTTGCCCATCCTTTGAAGAATCGGAAGCTACTCCTTCACCAGTTTTGCCTGACATTGTTATGGAAGCACCATTAAATTCTGTAGTTCCTAGTGCTGGTGCTTCTGCAGCGCAGCCCAGTTCTTCACAATTAGAAGCTCCTTCTTCAGTTAATTACGAAAGCATGAAACCTGAGCTTGAAAATCCCCCACCATATGAAGACACCATGAATGTATCACTAAAAAAAGTATCAGGAATAAAGGAGGAAATTAAAGAGCCTGAAAGTATTAAGGTAGCTGTTCAAGAAACAGAAGCTCCTTATATATCTATTGCATGTGATTTAATTAAAGAAACAAAACTCCCTACTGAACCAACTTCAGATTTCTCTGATTACTCAGAAATAGCAAAAGTTGCACAGCCAGTGCCTGATCATTCTGAGTTAGTTGAAGATTCCTCACCTGATTCTGAACCAGTTGACTTATTTAGTGATGATTCAATACCTGACATTCCACAAAAACAGGATGAAGCTGTGATACTTGTGAGAGAAAATCTCATTGAGACTTCATCCCAGTCAATGATAGAACCTGAAAATAAGGAAAAACTCAGTGCTTCACTACCACCTGAGGGGGGAAAGCCGTATTTGGAATCTTTTCAGCCCAGTTTAGACACTACAAAAGATATCTTCTTACCCACTGAAGTTTCGGCATTGACCCAAAAGGAGAAAATTCCTTTGCAGGTGAAGGAGCTCAGTACTGCAGTTTATTCAGATGATGGCTTATTTGTTGCTAAGGAAGCAAAAATAAGAGAGAGTGAAACATTCTCAGATTCCTCTCCAATTGAGATTATAGATGAGTTCCCTACGTTTGTCAGTTCTAAAACTGATTCTTCTCCTAAATTAACCAGGGAATACACTGACCTAGAAGTATCCCACAAAAGTGAGATTGCTAATGTCCAGGATGAAACTGGGTCATTACCTTGCTCAGAGTTACCCCATGACCTTTCTTTCAAGAGTGTACAACCTAAAGATGAAGATAAAGTCCATGTCTCAGATGAACTCTCCAAAGATAGGTCTGATATTTCGAAGGTGCCCTTACTGCCTCCAGATGTCTCTGCTTTGGCCACTCAAACAGAAATAGGCAGTATAGTGAAACCCAAAGTTCTTGTGAAAGAAGCTGAGAAAAAAACCCCTTCTGATACAGAACAAGAGAACAGATCACCATCTGCTATATTTTCAGCAGAGCTGAGTAAAACTTCAGGTAATCAGTCCATACATTGTTTTGTACTTTATTGCTGGCTTTTGACCTATGGAATATTCCACTACATTTTGTGTGGTATATTACATTTATAGTGTCTGATATATCACACTGATAAGAATTCTTTTCTACTGTCTCAAAAGTTTTAGTGCTTTTCTTTTTTTAGTCCCTCTTGCACTCACTGTTTGTCCCTTGCTCTTAACTTTATCCACACAATTACTTATTGCTCCTATTTATATTGCACCGTGGAACTAGAAAATTTTATTAGAACTGGCTTCATGTGTTTCTTTCTTTTCTTTTCCTTTAGTATTTCCTCCTAGCATGGAGGTCAAGAGATGTTAAAATATTTTCAGATGTATTTACTGTTGTTTTCCCACAAATTACTTGATTTTTAAATTGTTATGAAAGAACATTTCTGTAGCATGTCTTCAATATTTCAATATACTGCTATATTTGCCAGTAATAGGTATAGAGTCAGGCATATTGAGCAGTATTTTGTTGAAAAGTGTAAATTGAGATATGCTGTTACAAATTCTTCTGAAAGGTAGGGATTGTCATTTTTTTTTTCTTTTTGATGCTATATTTCTTACACACTTGATTTGTGTAAAGTGATTTGCACCTGTGTTTCTTATTTGGCATTCTAATTTAGTTGTGTTTTCTATGTAAATGTGTAGTGATTACTTTTTATTTATTGAGTATACTTATATAATGGAGATGGGTAGTACTGGTGGCAGAGAGACCAGGTTAGAGGTTGTTGCTATAATTGAAGAAAGAGGAGATGATAAATATTAAGGCATTGGGATGAGCATGGAGACATAGGACCTGATGTTTCATTGCATATGGTCATGAAGGATAAGGGGAGAAGTTAGATATGAATCCAGGAATCCTGCGTTCCTTGTGTTTTCAAGTACACAGATGGCAGTATGAGAAACTGAGGTAGGGAACATGAGAGAATAAAGTGGGTTTAAGGAGAGAACATAAAAAATTCAGTTTTAAATATTTTGATATTAAAGTATCTAAGAGATATCCAAGAAGCGGTGGATGTTGTACATATAAAGCTTTTGAGAGATCTTACCTATATGTGTATATTTATCATGGGCTCAGAGATAGTAATTAAAGCCGCAGATATCAACTAGGGAGAGCCAAGAAAAGAAGTTTTAAAGATAGAAGAATTGTCTACATTATCAAATGTAGTTGATTAAGATAAGGATTGGGAACTTGTTAAAAAGGAGTCAAGGTGTTGGCATGACGATGCAGGTGGTGTAAGTGGGCAGGGCTAGGGGTGAGGAGTGAATGAGACTTGAGCAAATGGATACTGAATGGTAATTTTTGAGAAACTTGAGATCATGGAGAAAGACCGATAGCATGAATGAGGTAGAGGATAGACTTGAGGAAGAACCTTTTGTTTTTTTAAAGATAGGAATGAAAGTTTAAATAAAGGTGCTAGTAGTAAGTCAGGAGGGGATGGGATAAGATGAGATCCAGAATTCAGGTGGAGGAATTGGTATGTAGAAGAGGAACAGTTTTGGAAGACATTGTAATGAATGGAAGGGAAACTGTGGGTGTCAATACTGCTAGTTTCGTGGCTGGAAGTTGAGGGAAGTGTATGGAGGTTTATGTTCATTTTTTAAAGCAGTATGTTAGGTCATTTGCTGAGAATGGAATGGAACATGCTTGGGTGGAGGAGGTTTGACTAGGGAAACAGAGGCATTGTATTAGGAGTCCAGTCAGGGTTGGAGGTTGAATCCATACAAGTCTGTACAATAGAGTGACTTTTCTCTAACTATGCGCATCATCCTGGGTATAGGTTCAGGGAAGGCAAATGCTTATATTGATTCAAGCTTCTGTTTTGCTAGAGGTTCCAGTGAAAGGAGAATGAATCAAAGGAATTGAGGATAATAGTAAGAGAGTAGTTTGATGCGATGGACTGTGGCATCTAAGTTGAAGAATGTAAAGAAGAGAGCAGAGGGAGGTGATAGGTTTTTTTTTTTTTTCCTGAACCATTTGACAGTAAGTTATATACATTGTTTTATCCTTAAGTTCTTCAAAAAGGGCATGTTCTTACATAACCTCAGTACAGCTATTAACTTAATAAATTTACATTGATAAAGTACTTTTTCTAATCTACCATATGTATTCCAATGTGTCCGTTGTGACCTAATAATGTGTCCTGTATAAGTGTCCTCTACTACAGATCTAGTTTAGGGTCAGATTTTGCTTTTAGTTGTCATGTTGCTTTTGGCTCCTTTCATCTGTTACATTTCCAGTATTTATCTCTTACATTAACATTTATGAAGAACTTAGACTCTTCCCCATTTCCCTTTTTAATAGAATGTTTTAATTTTACATTTGTCTGCTGTTTGTCAGAGATTAGATTGAGGTTTTGGATTCATGGCCAAAATGAAGATGTGTAGAACCCCTTACCCCTCTTAGGGTATCATATCTCAAGGTACCCACTGTTCATTAAGTCCCTCATTGATGAGGTTAATTTTTATCATCTGGTTAAGGTGGCCCCTCATTTCCTTACTATATAATTGCTTTCTTTCTTCTTCCCTTACAACTAATAAGGTCTGAGGAGTGACATTTCAAGACTACAGATATCCTGCTCCCCATCAGAATTCCCTCCTAGGTTTAGTGTCACTGTTTACCATTAAGGTTGCAAAATGATAATTTTTCAATTCCAACACTCCCTTCACATTTATCAGTCATCCCGTGGCATTCTACTGTTAGCCAGAGACCTCTTTTCTTATGATTTAGTTAGTTAATTACCAATATGGATTTATGAATTTCTCTTTTCCCCCTAATGGTTTATGATTCATTACTATGCTTAATCATTTTGTTTATAAATTGTCCCAGATTTAGAAAGGCCCTGTTCAGGTTGGCTCAAGGATGTGCAGCTGTCCTTTTATGGGGGGTGGAGAGAGAAGCTCTTCTGATTTTCTAGCCTAACAAAACATAGGCTCATCTTATGCCTGTTTTACCCCAGCCCTGAAATCAACCATTTCTTGATGGATCCCTGATTGTTTTTAGTTGAGAATGGTATTGAAGGTCAAGAGTTGGATGCTAGTTGTATTCTTTATCTCTCTGAGGTCTTCCTATTTTAGCCTTTAGTGGACAGAGCTAGGAAATGCTTTCATACATACATAGACATAAACATAGTACATGTATGTACTTGTATTTGAAATCATGTGTTCACACAGATACCTCCCTCCAGTTCCACTCTACTTACAGAGCATTGTTTCTTTCTTCCCTCATTTCATATTTGTATATTCTTCTGTAGTGAGAGCCCTGGCAGCTAACACATTTACTCATTTGCTTAATCATTTAATATTTCTAAAATAGTTTTAGAATGTTTTCTAATGTCATTATAGTAAACACAAAAACACAATAAAAGAATTGAGGGTTGTTTTGCAAATGTACCGCCCAACCCTGCCCAAAATGGAATGTATATAGTCAAGTACAAGTTATTTGGATTAGTTACTCCTCCTCCCTCTTCCTTCTCTCTTCCCCAACCTTCAGTGTGGTTATAATACTTATTTGGAAAAACAGATTAATTTGTTTCAGTTTGCTTTCAGGTTTAGGTTTTCTTTCTATTTAGGAGGTTTTTAAATTGAGAATTTTCAGACTGAGAAAAGCCGAATTTTTCTCATTTTACTTGGAAAGGGGAAATCTTCTAAACACATAGCACTTTGACATATTTAGTCTCTCATGATCTGAAAGAAGGAACCATTTTATGGATGACCACACCAATGTGTGGGACTTAGTCTTATTTCCCACAGTTACATAGCAAATTATATAGTAAGCACAATACTTTTGAACTTCTGTGTTCCAGACGTTGGGCTAACTTTCTTATTTATAATCTTAATTCCAGAAGGAAAATCTTTTTCCCAACAGGTGAAGAACTGGGATTCCAATCTAGGTTTTCTCCCCTTCTCAGGTGTTTTCCATTCTGGAGTGAGCAATTATTCTAAATTTTGCAGCAACCAAGGTGCTGTGCTTTTATTACATACATGTTCTGTAGAAGCATTAACCAATGTTAAGACAGGTTTTAAAAGTCAAAGTGGGTTACCATGTGCATTTTCTCACGTGATTTTACCTATGTAGGGATATCAAGATGAAAGTAACACTTTTGCTTCCATGTGGAAACTGAATAAAGCTCTTGTGAACAGCTGCTATCTATGTTGTTGGTAGGCTAGTGGTAAAGAAAGGTGCTAATGTCTCATCCAAACCACTGAAATCTTTGCTTAAAGATGCCATTGCTTAGTATATGTTTGTTGATTGCTTGGTTTGCCACTGATGCACAGAGTATTTTTAGCTCATAATTAGAGTATAGATTTTGTTTGGCTGACTCGTTGGAACTATTGGTGAGTGACGTGTAAACCACTAACAACATGATAGTTTATTTATTTTACTTAAAGTATGTGATATCTAAGTAGTATTCTCATAATAAAGGACTCATTAGAAGAGGCTCTTTTATCTAGGTAAAGAATTAAAAATTATCCTTTGCAGATTTATATATACTTCTTAAATGTGTTCATGAATAAGAGCTTTCTTTAGATAGTGTTTATAATTTAACATTTTTCTTACATTGATTTAGGAATTTACTATATGTAGCCTTTGAATTTCTCAGTAAATCACTACAGCTATTAAGGTTTCATATTTTGGTTAAAATATATCTTTAGTGAGCATATTTAGGACACTTTGATAATTACTGGTTGGACTTTGATTATGACACTGAGGTTAATCTGATAAAAGTAAGAAATTTAAGTACTCTGAAAAATTAACATGCTTAACCTAACAGATTGAGTAGAAATATCTTTGGCTGGGAATCTGTTAGTAAATATAGCTAAATTAGAAATGCACTGTTATTAATAAAAGAATCAATTTTATTTACTTCAACAAATATGACTTAAAGTCAAATTAATGAGGATTTATTTAGTGCTTCACTATGGGCCGAGTACAGATTGAAAATAATTATGTTATATATACCATAAAAGTTGGGAAACATTAAATGTAGTGTGGTTGAAAGAACTTCATTTTGGTCTTAACAGACCTGAGTTCTAATCCTGGCTTTATCATGGATTATAGCTGTATGACCTTAAGCAAATGTTTGAGTTTAGTAGTCAGAATTTGTCTGAAGGACCTGCTATCAGTAAAGTCAGACCAACAGTACATAAAACATTCTGCAGTAATACATGCTCACTGTACAAATTTGAGAAGTAGAGAAACTATTGAGATGAGAGAAAATTTGTCATCCTGTTGACCACACATAATAATTGTTAGTATTTTAGAATATATTCTTCTTGTCTATTTTCGATGCATATGGATCCTTTATGAATGGAGTGGAAAAAAAGTGTTTTAACAAATAGGGATCATAGTCTACACATTGTTTAAAGCTTTAAAAAGTAAATAGCATCTTACATAATGCTGATATTTCCATGTCTTTATTCTGCTGCATGATTTTTTAATGCTTACTTTTCCTTAGTATTGTATGTAATTTAACTAGTTTGCTATTATTGGATTTTTAGGCGGTTTCTAACTTTTTAATTTATAAGTAATGCTGCTATTAACCTATACTTAAATGTTTTACATATCTGAATTATTTTTCATAAATTACTAGAAATAAACCCTAGCTAAGTGGGTATGACCATTTTTTGGAGTTTTGGCAAAACTTGGCTGTCAGAAAAGTTGTACTAATTTTTCCCCCCTAAAAGAGTAAGAAAACACCCATTTCTCCACTGTTATCTACAGTTGATATTATTTATTTATTTTTAGATAGATAACAGTTCCACATTATACAAAATTCAAAGGACACAATGATAGTCTACTTCCTGTCAAAACTAGCAACCTCATCTCCTTCAGAGTCCTATGCTAGGAATTGTTTCTTAGATATCCTTCCAGACATTCTGTATTTGGCCTTAAAAAAGAAAAACCTTTACCACTTTAATAGGTTGAATTGCTGTCTTGCAGTTTTGATCTTTGATTGTTGGTAAAAGTAAATATGTTCCATGTATTTATTGGCTATTTTTATTTCATTTATGAATTGCCTGTTCATACCCTTTGCCCATTTTTAAATTCAGATGTTTATCTTTTTTCTGACTTTATGAGAACTCTTCGTACAAAGGACGTAAACTCCTGTTATGTTACAGTTTTTCAAACAATTTTTATTTTACTTTACATTTTAGTGGACATTTTTCAGTTTTCACGTAGGAAAATTATGTATGTATGTATTGTTTTATTTTTATATTCAATTCTTACCTATTTAAAATTGATTTTGAATACTGGTCAGAGGTCACTTTATCCCACATGCCTTCTTGGTGGTGAAGTTGTTTTTCTATTGCTGTCATATTCTGATCTCTAGTTCCTATTTCAGGCAGAAAGAGCCAGAAAATTAGGAACATAGTTTTTGTTGGATTGCATTCCCAGAATTAGACAATCTACTGTACTATGGGTGTTGGTGCCATCTAGTGTTGTATATAGAAAGTGAAGTCTATGGAATGTTCTATAATTGACCATGTAGAGTAAATTTCAGATGATAGAGAAATTTAGTGAATTGTGGATATTTGGTTTACATTAACAAATGACTTTATAAAAGGATTTTGACACATTGTATTGAATCAAACAAATGCTTGAATCATATTATTTTAAACATCATGGAATGACCTTTAAGATTCCCCTAAACCTGTTTACTTTAGTGAAAACTTAAAAGTTTTAAAACATCTGTCCAGAGCCTAGTGACTATTAATTTTTTAATTCCAAATTTAGAAATGTTTTGGATCTTTTGGAATTTGTATATTTCATTTAGATTGTAATACATGAAGCCAGCATTTATTTAGTTCTTACTGGATAGTATCACTTTCAATTTCTTTCTCTATGGACTTTCATATTCATTTTTAGCAGCTTATATGAAATTGTAGACTTTAAAATGTTCACTATTATTTTTTTTCCCCATTTGAACTTGTATTATCATTCATTTTCTAGACTAAAGTCTTTTGCCATGTCTTAAGATTCAGTTTTGTAGTTAATGTTGAAGTGCTATAATTTAGTCCATAGAGGGCATTATATTACAGCATATGGTATTAAACAACATTGTTTAATACCCTTCAGTAATGGGTCGTATGTGTAGTTTCATATTTTTGTATAGCTCAGAATAATTAAATTTTGAAGTGTTTAAAACTCCTGTGTAACTATAATTGTTTCTTTATTAAAAAAAAAAAAAAAAGAATCTTGTTCTCTCTTTCCAGAAAGTAGAAATACTTACTTTAGCTATTAAGAATTGTATACTAGCAATCCCCAACTAAGTAGCACTTTAAATCCAAATGACTACCTCTTTTTTCATTTATTTCCCTTGATTTCTAAATATTGTGGGGGGAACCCCAAACTTGAATTTTTCTGGGATTCAGAAGTAGAGGAAGGAAAGAAATGGAAAAGGAGGAATATCTTGGGAAAGCCAGCTGATGTGGACTTAATTGCTTATGTAATGCTGCCTATTCTAAAATAAAGTCTTGAGTCTGAAATCCTGCCACTTAGATACAAGCGACACACACATGCGTGCGCGCACACACGCACACACACACACACACAATTCATGAAAAGGTTATAGAGAAAGGAATTTTTTTAGTCTTTAGCACGAACTGATTTAATCATGATTTTCCTACTGGTGAATTTAAGTACACTAAGAAAATGAGATTTTTGATTTGAGATATGAGAAGAAGAGAAATTTAGGTAATTTTAGGGAATGATACTCTGGAAAGAAGGATTATGCTTGGGCAGGTTTTCACTTATTTTTGTCATGCTTGGAAAAGGTACTGGAGATGTGGATATTGAGGAGTGGGAAGTTGCCAAACATGAATTTTGAACAGTTTATTTCAAAAGTTCTATGTAAGGCTGATTTTGAGTTTTAAAAAGGAAAATGTCTTCCATCTCTCCACATATGCAGTAAGACTTAAAATTAGACTTCACTTTTATTTACTTGCATTGTAAATAAAGAAATCTTCTGTGGCCCCCTCCTTTGAAAGCCGTTATTTTTAAGGAAAAATAGGTTCCTGTCCCAGATAATCAAAGTGCTGTTTTACAAGTTGGGATGTATCTGTTATGTTTGAAAATTGTCCTTGAAAGTATTCATTTTTTAAACCAAAATACTAAATATTTGAAGGAAAACAAAATAAATGAAGGCAAGTTTCTAACAGATTCATGTCCTTTATTTGTCTGTTATATTGGGATTTAATGTGTAGTAGGACCTATAAACTATCCCTATTCAAATTTTTCTGAGCTGGAGTATAATAGAACTTTGTAGCGCAAAGTGTGTGTGCATGTGCGCGTGTGTGTACACACATGCTTGCACTTGTTTAGAAAGGTATTGGGTTATTCCCTAGAATTGAATGCCTTATTATATGTGCTTCTTTAGATGTGGTTTATGTATCTTGTCTCCTAACTAGTTTGACTATTATTTATAGCATAACAATAATGTTAAATAGCTAGGACTTACATAGGGTCTGCTTTTTGTCAGGCTATTTTCCTAAGCTCTTTTGCTTATGCTGACTCATTTGATCCTCACTATAAGCATAGTCCATATAGTTTTATGTTTTTAACAGATTTGTGTTATCATGTATTTATATTTAATCACTTTTTTACTTAGCTAACCAAACTTAAAATAACCTTTCAATACTCTTAAAGAAAGAAATGGGCAAATGTCAGTGGATTTATAGGAGTTAGTTTTTCCCTGAACTGGATCCGAAGACAGGCTCCAGGCTCTGACCTAGCTGTCGGCACAGAGTCTGATGTGAGGCCTGAACTGAGGAATCATGAGATCATAGCATGAGCCGAAGTCAGATCCTTAACCGACTGAGCCTCCCAGGTGCCCCAAGTGTATTTAATGTTTAGATGAATGGTTATTATTATACATTCTTGCTCTCTGAGACTGTTTTTAAATATTTTGAGTCAAATCAGGTACCAGCAGATGTTACAAATATAAATGGTAAATACCTTTGTCTCAATTTTTTTTTTCGCCTCTCTTTCTTATTTGTGTAATAATCTCTGACTTGAAAACTGTTTGGGTGCTATTTTTTGAGTGCTTTATTCTAATGCAAAAGCATTTACACATCTTCAGTTTCAAAGGGTTCATTGTTAGAAAATAAGTATTATGGAAATATTTTATACTTAATAGTTTGAGATTTCAAACTACTGTCTGGAGAAACCAGACTATGTTAGCCATGGTATGACTTAGCAACAGTGTTCTGAAATTATGCATAGGTCCATTGAATAAAATTTAAAGTTAGTTATAAACTTTTGAGTTTAGAATAGTAGACTCTCTTTAAAAATTACTTTGCTTTTTTATGTATGGAGTTAGAAATGCAGGTAGTGAAAGAACTGAGTCATTGACCAGGCTACTTATGATACTAAAGATTTTGCAGTTTTACAGCAAGTTCCAGAAAATATTATACAATTTCGGTGTAGCAATATAGTCTTAAGAAGTATAGTACATAGGCTGCATATCTTATAATACTTAATTATATCACACATTTTAAAATATTTTAGCTGATTTGTCACTATATATTGCCTTTTGCTTGGTTAAACACTAGCATCAGATCAACCAGTTGTGGAACATTAGTAAAGACATAATATTCTGTACTGGAATGAATGCCAGTTTTATAAAGTCGAGCAAAAATTTCAGAAATTCTGTATATAGATTTGTTTTTGTATTAACAGTACAGTTCTGGTTTGGTCTTATGTCATTTTCCCAAGGCAAATGATATAATTAGCACACGAATATTTCTCTTCAAGCTTAAGAGTCTATTAATAGTGCCTGCAGAAAGGTTTAATAGATATTTATTGAAAGATTGAGTTGTAGCAGGTGATGATTAGGAATAAATGTAAGTCTGGATTTCCATGATTGTAAAAGAAGAAAAACTAGAGAACATTACGTTAGAAAGAGGAGACTGCCAAGATTGAATAAAACCTTTTTTTCTTTTGAAGTAGCATACATTGAGTAAACATTAATAATTTGATTTGGTGATTCTTCACTTATACCCTCATAAAAGTGCAAAATGCTGAGCCTTACGCTAAGCCTTAATAAAAGTAAGAAGAGATTCAGCATTTCCCAGGATTGAAATTTAAGCTATTACCTTTCTTTGGATCAGTCCATTTTTATCTTATTAGGTAACTATTGATTTTAGAGTTTTAAGTGAAACTGAAAACCAGCAGCATAATTCACCCACCTATGAAAAGCAAAAACGTGCATATGGTTGAAAGTGCATTTTGCATACAATCAGTGGTTAACTCTGCCACAAGGATAACCTCTTTACTTCCCTTTATTTAGTAGCCCACCTCTCCCCCTGCAAAAGTAGCTCTCTGTAGTATGAGCAACAAGCAAAAGACTAGGACAATAAACACATAGGAAGAAGGCGGTAGTGCCTGAGTATTAGTAGCCTAGTTACAGATTGCACTGCGTCAGACTGTTCCACACCCAGAAGACGTCAGGTGACTTCAGTCCTGCTGCAGTTGTGCAGCAGAGACTGCAGACTTCGGTTAAGGAAACGGATATTTCATGTCTCACAGGGTAGATTTGTGCAGTTGCAGCTTTTCTGTTGGTATGCATAATTGATAATTGCATCTGGAGGGGGCAGATCGTGACAAGAGATGGACTGTCAGAAGAAAAATTGGAAGGATAAGGGTATATCTGCTTTCTAATCTTCTATTCAGTTTTTTATGTGACCAGTAATTTGTTTCTATGAATACGCTTTGTAATTTTGGATTGAAAATGAAGCCTATGAAAGGTTTAGGAGTAAAGGATTAAAACAGCTATTTGGTATGTGTTTTTATATTTGGTCGTGTATGAGGGAATGTCATGCTGTTCTGTTTCACTGGCATTTGATTTAGACTTCACAGTCCTATAGTTGATTAGGTTCTATTCTTTAACCTGCACACTGTAAACAATATAGGTTTAACATATTTCATTTGTCACACGTTAGTGTGATAAATGTACATAGCTATCTTTGCATTACATAATGACATATTTTCAATGACTAAGTACTTTTTTTTTTTTTTAAAGCTGATTTGGTGTAGTTGAAATTCTATCCAAGATTTGTAGGTAGCAAGATACTGCATTTGCAATAAGCTTATTTCTTCTTGGGAAGTCTGATTAAACCTTTTAAGGCATTATCACTCACCTTTTAAGTAGATTGTATTTTTGTCTATCTTGAAATCATTAAAATGTATGCACAGTAGTTTTAAGTGCATGTCTATATTTAAGTCATTAACCTTTGTCCTTGTAGTAACCAATCAGTGATCTTGATCCCCTTTCCTCCCCCTTGAAAGCCCAGCAGATCCTTTCAAGTCTCAGTGGGTCATTGTGTAAGAATTTAAGCCCATAAGTGAAAATGTTGACTGTAATGAATATTTTAAATACATTTTATGTAGATGGTTAAATGTCCCGTTTTTTTTTTTTTTTTAAAAAAGAGAAGGTGGTAGGCTATATATCTGACCACTCATAATAAATTGTTAAAAATTATTAGAGCTATTTTTAAGTAGTCGAAGTAGACATTACACACAGGTTTTTTTCTGGCCATACTCAAGTTTTATACTTTTTAAAAAATGTTATTTCCTTCTACGACAGAATTGATAGCAGGATTGGTGATAATGTTTCTAAAAGCAATATGTGGGGCTAATTACAGTAACGTTCATAACATCCTTTTAAAAATTGGTTCAATAAATAAATGTGGGGAAAAGGTGAGTTTGAGATTGAGTTCACATTCAGACATTAGAAAAATTTTATTATAATTTAAAGAATAGAAACTATACTGCTTTGGATTTTTACCTTTATGTTTTCTTTATATATGAATTTAAGGAAAAGTGATTTTTATTTCTTCATGTTTCTGACCATTAGCATTACAAAATGAAAGGTGAATTGATGCACTAGTTTTTGATAATTAAATTGATAGTAGTGATAACAGTATAATAAAACAAGCTTTAAAAATAAGGAAAAAGCTATATCAGGGCCCACTCTGCAGATATGAAGGTTCTGTATTAATAATTAACATCTTAGACTCATTTAATAACATTTTAAGTAATTTACTTGCTGAATTTAGGGATATTTTGAGACAGGAGAAATTAAGATCCATTATAGCCCATATTATGCCAGAGATTTATTTTGATTATTTTTAGGCACTCAATATAAAATCATATTTACTCATAGATATCTCTGGGAGCCTCATGTTGTAAATGGAATGGCCTAATATTTTAGTGCTTTTTTTTCCTTTTACTTGGTACCTATCTTTCTGATATATTGGTGAAGTTCTATTTTAGTTATAATTTTAATGTTGTAGATTATAGATTACAATTTAAATGGAAATGACTGAGGAGGTGAAGCTGTCAAAGAATGCGTTTTTCCCTCATTTATGAGAAAATCAGCTTTTTTCATATTATGATCTGGTTTCAAATCTAGGATCTAGGTATATTTAAAAAAAAAATACTTAGGTCCATATTTTTTTCTGCTATTCCCTTCCCCATCGCAAGTGCTAGGGTTGAAATACAAGTCAGGCCTCCTGATGATGGTGAAGTAGAATAGTGTGACAGAAATGAGAGATACTCTGATTTCAGTGTTTTTAAAAAGTTTGTTTTGTTTTGTTTTTTGCTGATTAGTATTTAAGGCATTTTAGCTTTCAGGCTAAGGCCAATGTTAATAATTTGTATTGTTTTATATGTTTTTTATCTTTGATTTTCTATTCTTAGCAGCATACTTACATAACACATGGAATCCACATGGGTACTTGATTATTGGGGTTATATGGAAGGCATCTGTTAAGATTTTGAAGAGATTAAAATAGGATGGAATGAGTACGTTTTGAGGGTTGGGTAGGGTCGGAGAATGTGATATAACCTCTAAACAGTTTGGAATTTAAACAGTGAGTCGAGCTTTTTGGATAGAACAGAGTGCTTATAAGACAGTAGTTGAAAGGTAAGATTGATATGGTCAAAGAAAATAGAAGATTTGCAAGATCTAGGTCAGGTTTCCTCAGACCTCCCTGAAGATGAGAGAGAATCACATAATGATTGAATATTCAGAGTCCTGTGATTGTACTCAGACTCACTGAATCAGATTTGATAGAGGCAGGGTCTGGCAATCTGTATATTAAACATCTTTGTGTAATTAATGTTATAATCAGACAAATTTAGGAAATACTGATCTAGGTTTTTAAGTTTCTGGTCTGGTAATTTAATTTTGGCCAGAGTAAGGCACTTAGCCTTTTTGGTCTTGATTCAGTTTCCTCATTTGCATGATTTCTAGGCTTCCAGTTTTGAGGTTTTCTGGTTTTAGGAAAAGATACCCTGGGTCACATTGCAGAGGACATTAGCTTTTGGATTTTTATCATAAAGGAAATAAAGACCCTTTGGAAGTTTTAAAGTCAAGAATGATAAAATGATAACAGGTTTGAAAGACTGGTTTGGGGTGCTGTATAAGATAAATTTGAATACTTAGAGGCAGAAATTAGGATGACTTTGTTTGTGCCCAGATTTAAAGCAAATAGTGCCTGAGCTTTGCCTGAAATGGAAATGAAAAGGAAGTGACAGATTGAGAAACTTAAGCAAGTAATTCTTGACATCTGACATAGATTTGTGGGACTAGAACGAGGGAGGTTTTCAAAGGACAATATGAGATCCAGTCAGGGTGAGACTGGCAGTGCCAGTGCTTTTTAGTGTCCATGGAAATAGGCAGAAATGATGCCAAGTTCAGTTTTAGCAGTTTCAAATTTGAAGTGACTCTAGAATTTCTCTGAAGCTCAGAGAATTAATGATAAAGATTAATGATCAGGATTAATGATAAAGAATTGGAAATTGAAATGGCTAAATACTACAGACAAGCTGTTTACTATGAAGATTGAGAAATGGTTGCAGACCCTGTGAATTTTAGAAACACATGCAACACACTGTCCATGGTTACTAATGCTTTTTCAGTTTGGCAGTTAACACGCTGTAGGCGACCTTTGAGAGAAGCTTCTGTAGGGTGGAGACAGACATGTTCCTAGCATTAAAATCCAATTTAATTATATCTTAAGACAGACTGCCTTTGGCCCATTTCTGGAGCACACTTCTTTGCAGAGGTTCTTATTGGCCCCCTAGTCTTTACTTCTGATAAACTACTTTCAGTGTCTTTGGAGGCTTAATGTTACTGAGTATGTGGGTACAGTTTTTTTTAAGACTTTTTTTTAAGGTTTGTTTTTGAGAGAGAGAGAGAGAGAGAGAGAGAGAGAAGGAGAATCCCAAGCAGGCTCTGCACTGAGAGCCTGCAACAGGCTCTGCACTTTGGGGGCTCGAACTCACAAACTGTGAGATCATGACCTGAGCCAAGATTTGGAGTTGGACGCTTAACCACCTAAGCCACCCATGCGCTCCAATATGTGGGTACAGCTATATGTGCATACTGACATTGAGGTAGAGAGGAGCATGAATCTTGCTGTGAGAAATAAATGCCTCACTTAACTCCTGTGAAAGCCGAAAGGTACCTTGGAAGGGAACTTCAGCGTTAATCAATTTTGAGACCTGTTTTTGGGAGGAAGGCCCTTGCTTTCCATTCTAAATTTAGTTGAAACCCAATGTTTAGTCAGTCCTTGGATATTTCTTTTACATCTTGGTTTTGCAGCACAACACTATATATGTATATGCACGGATATATATAGAGAAAGATATAGGTATATACATATTTGTTGTAAAAAAATAAGGTGTCTTAAAGACTAAAACTGTTCATTTATATGGAGTAGTTTCGTTTTGGTATATTAAGTGGTGTGTATATATGTTGGGGGGGTCATGGTACTTTTGTTCTGTAATCTTTCACTAAATGGGGAAATATCTTTCATTTTAAAAATATTCTATATTGTTTTAATTGCTATTATATTCTAAGTATGTACAATTAATCCCATCTAGTTAAGTATTCAAGTTCCTCATGTTTTTACACATATAAACAATGCTAGAATGAATATAATTGAATACAAATCTTTGTTTTTATCCATGACTTTTCCAAATTGCTGGTTTATAGTATTTTGGCTTTTGGTTTATGATGCAAAATTGCCCTCTAGAAAGATGGTACAAATTCTTATTATATTAAGATGGTACAAAATATTATACAAATGTATGAAAGTGTCTATCCTGAAACTTTGGCCATATGCATTTCTGATGATTTTAACTCTAAGATAGTCAGTTTTAGGTAGTTAAATCACTTGATGAGACCCGGGTTTATATTAAAAAGTAAATTTGCAAATGCTTTCCTCTATATGTGGTTTAAAGTCTTCTATGGATATGTAGTGGGAGCATTGCTGGAAATATCCTGTTTTGTTTATTTATCCAAGTCTGGGTATTCCTAATTCCTCACCAAGACTCTTAACTGGTTTTCCTACTAAATCCTGTGTGTTGCAGCCTAGTTAATCTTCCTAAAGTGTGGCTATAATCATAGCACTTAAAGAATTTTTCTTTACTTTTCAAACTAAGTTCATACTGTCTATCTTGGACTTTCAAAAGGCATTCTGTCGTTTAGTCCTAACCATTATAATCCCATCTCTCATTGCTCTGTGGCTATAGAGCCATATTGAAGGACCTGTTCCCTAAATATGTTAGTTCTTTGCACTATCTTTTTTCTGTCTAGAATACCTCTTCCCATTTCATTTTCGCAAGTCATACTTATCAAAGGCCCCATCTTTGTGGTCTTTACTTATCCTCCATGTGGAGGTTCTCCAGTGTTCCTGCAAGCTGTGCAGAGTCAAGAAGACTGATTGATGAAGCCACCACTGTTTCTGCCTTTGTGGATTTTAAAGGCTAGAAAAAGGCAAGATATCTATATGTCTTATATAGATAGGTGTATAGATGTATATAGATATGTATCTAGATATATGTGTATATCTAGCCTGTGATATGGTGGCTTCATCACTGGGCTTCCTTGTTGATTCTATATACCTCAGTGACGTGAGAGGCTGAGAGCTGGGATGTTCAGCTAGGTTTATTCCTGGCCTTGAACCCTATACAGATGAAGACAAGGCATCTTAATCATTTTTTATTTGGACTTCCTCATTTTATAGGTAAGGAAACCAAGAAAAGTAAAGAGATTAAATTATTCAGGACCACATAGCTGATGGCACGGGGCTTTTATTTTTATTTTACAATTTCTATTTGTACTTGAACAACTGAAGATTGAAAAATACAAGTCGACCCATGTTTTGATTTTTGTTCATTTAATAATCTGTGTCATCTTATTGAACACGGTGTATATTTCTCTTTTGTATGGTCTTCACTCTGCAATAAAATAGGCAGTAATCTTTTACACCAGCGTTGAAAGAGGGTAGGTGGTTAGTTGTTGAGTATTGTCAAAATGTTAAGCCTCGTGGGGATTCTGTGAGCCAGGAGTATAGTTTCTCTTTGTCCTTAGGGATTGGATTACATGCTTGAATGTAGGAAAAATACTTAAAGCGTTGAATAGAATTCTTACTCTGATATCTAGATATCCCCTAGGTTCCCTTGTTATTTATTTAGTTTATCTCATCTCATGCTAAAATTTAGGCTAAATTGTTATTAAATTTAATTTAGCCAGTGTTTCTCTTTGCATCTTTGAAGTAGTATTCTGAGACCAAATTTTTTGTTTTTCTGCTTCATCATGGATAATGCTGACTTTTGTTACTGGTGTGTGTGTGTGTGTGTGTGTGTGTGTGAGAGAGAGAGAGAGAGAGAGAGAGAGAGAGAAATAGCTTTCACGTTTCAGTCCAGTCACCATTAGACATTTGTGTTAGTATCGATAGACAGTAAAATACTGTTGTCTCTTCTAAAATACTATATCCCCACCATCTGATTCTGTATAGCATTTACTTGAGCTCAAAGCAACTTAAAAATTAAAAATTAGCAAATAATAATGATATCCCTGCAGGTCCATTGTTAAGAGTTGGGCATTGACCTAGATTCAGGAATTTCTACTCTCATACTACAGATTTGTAAAATTATGATTTTTATAAGAATAACAGGAATTATAGCTGTTCTTTGTTGTATGCTCCCATTGTATATTTTCCCCACCTAAATGAAAATAAACTAAAATAATGTAAAATATGTTATTCTGGTCTCTTTTAGTATTCTGATGTGAATACTACCTACTTTAATCATCTGTACTAACCAGCTGTTTATTCAGTGAGCATTTATATTCAATGTGAATATGATAGGTATAAAGTACAGATCTTACTTGACTTATGATGGGGTTACATCTTGATAAACACATTATAAACTGAAAATACTGTAAGTTGACAATACACTTAGTACACTTAACCTACTGACCATCACAGCTTAACCTGGCCTACTTTATTATTATTTTTTACTGTTTAATAATTGACTTTTATTTTTAAATTTATTTATTGTTTAATTTACATCCAAGTTAGTATATGGTGCAACAATGATTTCAGGAGTAGATTCCTTATTGCCCCTTACCCATTTAGCCAATCCCCCCTCCCATAACCCCTCCAGCAACCCTCTGTTCTTGATATTTAAGTCTTTTATGTTTTGTCTCCCTCCCTGGTTTTCATATTATTTTTGCTTCCCTTCCCTTATGTTCATCTGTTTTGTAATTTAAATTCCTCATATGAGTGAAATCATATGGTATTTGTCTTTCTCTGACTAAATTCACTTAGCATAATACTCTCCTGTTGCATCCACGTAGTTGCAAATGGCAAGATTTCATTCTTTTTGATTGGTGAGTAATACTCCATTGCATGTATGTACCACATCTTCTTTATCCATTCATCCATTGATGGACATACAGGCTCTTTCCATACTTTGGCTATTGTCGATAGCACTCCTGTAAACATTGGGGTGTGGTGTCCCTTCAAAACAGCACACCTGGATCCCTTGGATAAATACCTAGTAGTGTAGTCACTGGGTTGTAGGGTAGTTCTATTTTTAATTTTTGAGGAACATCCATACCGTTTACCAGAGTGCCTAGTCTACTTTAAACGTGCTCAGAATATTTACATTAGCCAACAGTTGGGCAAAATGATCCAACACAAAGCCTCTTTTATAATAAAGTGTTGGATATCCCATGTAATTTATTGAATACTGTACTGAAAGTGAAACACAGATTGTATAAGTTGCTTACCCTCATGATCCCGTGATTGACTGGAAGTTGGAGCTCACTGCCGCTGCCCAGCATCACGTGAAACTATCAGAATTCAGAGTATGGTGTCTACTGAATATGTATCACTTTCGCACCATCCAAGGTAGAACCATCTAAGTCGGGGACTATTTAAATATCACTGGTTTACCTACTACTGAAGTTCATTTTCTTTCTTTGTACTAATAATTTGCTTTGAGTCCCCTTCCCCATTCCAGTCTGTTCAGATTTTCAAGTTTCTAGAGTTAGGGAATGGTATGTTTTCCATTTAGTTTATTAGTAGAAAATAGAATTTTGAGTGGTGATTTCCTATTCCTAAGGTTTGGTTCCTATTTCTTGTAATGTTGTAATGCTCAGATGCCAACAAGAAATTTAAACTATACTAAACTATGCTGTTTTAATTTTAGGTTTAAATTTGTGTACATCTTGATCAATTCTAGTAATTTAAAATAATAACTGCATGCTTACCAAAATTTACCAGAACTCAGGCTTTTTATAGGAAGAGTCCTTACTTTAACATCCTTTACAACTGAGAATTGTTCAAGTTTGTGCAGGTGGGAAGAATCCCTGGTTAGGAATACGTATATTTAACATACTCAGAGAGAAGATATTTATTTAGCTTGCCTTAGAGAAAATGGAATTAGCTATATAAATTTTCCTGTAGAATATTATCATGGTTCAGAGAAATTGAAAGTGGGAAGTTAGAATTCTTTTCTGCTGTATTTTTTTTCCTTTTAATAAAGCTAGAAATAGAATGTGGGATTAGAGAAATTGGCGAAAGATACACGAACCAATTAAGTAAATTGGTGAATTTAACTTACAAATGAGGCCTGTAAGAATACTGACATATTCCTTTAAATACAAGCTGCGGTATGGTGGAAACAGTGAGACTTTCATGGTCAGAGGTGAATTTCAGTCTATGACCTTACATAATAAAATTAATACTTCTAAGCATCAACTGCTTCATGTGTAAAAGATTAGTGATAATGTAGGCAAATTACTCAGAACAGTTCCTTGCTCAGAATAGGGAATTACTAAATTATCATAGAAAAAGCAAGTACAGAATTTATGCTGATTTTACTTGAAATGCTTTTTCTTAGGTGTGGAGTGGTTGAAATTGGTCAGTATACTGTAATGTTGTTGGAAGTAAAGCAGGAAAGATTTAATGATAAAAGAGGCAAGGACCTGAAATTGTGCGAGATCTTCAGAAACTCTAGTTATAGGAAGAGGAGATGGCTAAGAGAGATGCTAGTATTTTTGACAACTATTTGGTTGAGATACTTTGTAGCAATAGTAGGGATCCATCAATCCCAACTGCTCACTGAAACCAAATTAGCAGTGCTTTCAGAGAAAGTTGAATCACCCTTAAAGCAATCTGGGCTTAGTTAAGCATTGCATTCAATGTTTGATTGCCTGGCTTGACTTTCTCTCATAAAATACTACCTTTATTTAATTTAGTATGTTTAGTTCATCAAGCATTTCCATCTGTGAAATCTCTTTTCAGCTTCAACTAACTACTTAGTTTGGTGTCTATTTTCTAATTTTATACATGGGGAAACTAGGTTAAGTGATCTAGTCTAGGTCATAACTGATGGTAAATTGAAGGAAAAAATAGGACGCGAGCCCCTCTTAACTGTCTTTGATGCATTAAGTTCCTGCTCTGCACAAATCTTTTTCTGGACCTCCACCTGTCATTTATTAGCTTGGTGAGTGCTCACTTGTGGAGGTAAAAACTTACTACATGGGGCTAAATGATCAACTCTGAGTTTGAGTCACTTTTCCTGGCAATTGGGAAGAAATTGATTTAAGGGTTGTAATTCCTAATAAATACATAATGATTTATATAAAGCTTATAGTTGTGAAAAATAACAATTTTTATTATTTTAATATCTGTTTGCTTCCTAGTTAACAGTCTGACTTTATAAAAAAAAACCAAAACTTAATATTTGCTTTTGCTTAGGAAGAGGCATTGTCCTGCCAGCCGTTCCCTTTTTAGGACCAACTAGTTCAACTTTTTACCCCCTAGACAAAAGATTTTAAAATTGAAAACTGACTTCAGGCTATTCAAGGAAGGGCTAGTAAGAATTTGATTTGAGGCAAAGTGTAATTGGATGACTTTTGCATGTAAGGCATGTATGGTAGCACTATTTTTAGCTATGACAGATGACATTTTATGATTACCAAGTGTAGGCAAGCAACTCTTCTTACTTTAGATTAGACCAGAAGTTTTTATTTTGAACAATAGAATGTAGTGTACAGAGTTGTTTTTAAATTAAAATTTTAGTTCGATAAGGATGCCCACTGTACAAAACACAAAAAGTTTTCACATTTTTATTTTGAAAATAAAAGTGGGCAAGCACTGCAGGGAGCAAATAACTTTTATTTCTAAACAACCAGAATGTATTGAAGTTAATCAACATTATTTTAGTATGGCAATCCATGAGCATTTCCCACAGTTAATCTCAGATCTTTAAAAGGATATTTCATGAATATTTTAGGTTATGGTAGGTTACCTTGCATGATTAACATTTTATTTTGCAGCATAGAAGGAGACCTGAGGAACCATGAAAGATGAAGTTTTTGTTGTACAAGCCCTTTGTCTTAATTTTGTTACCTCAAGAATAAAGAGGCAATTAAACTCTTTCTTCATAAACAGAACTAATAAGTACAGAAGAACCCCAAATCAGCATTATAGTGAACTTATAGTTCTTATTTAAAGATGTCCTTTAATTTGTAAATAGTATAATCTTTAAATGTTTGTGTTCCTAAGAATAATCTGGCCTCTCTTCAGACGATAACAGCAAATATTAATGAAGCAGGTAATGGGAATTTAAAGATGAAAGGTATTCATCAATTCTTCAGGGTCTAGTAAGAAGAGACAAGCCTGTAAAATAATATTTGCTATTTTATAAGTTACCTAAAGCACTGCTATTTGTTACTGTATAAGTGTAGATATCTGAAAATAGTTTAAATAAAACAAATGTGGAATCCAAAGCCCAGAAAAAAATTGAATAAGTTAATTTATGCCAGTTTGTTTGAAACTGGCATAAAGTATCCATTCATTCTAAACAATCAGCACTATTTATTGAAAGTTTAGTTGGTTTAGGCTTTGTGCTGAGCTCTGGGGATATGGTAAATAATAAGGCAGCATGCTGTCTTGTGGGGTTTATAACCTAATAGAGAAACAGATGTTAAAACAAGAATTTTTTGATTTACTTCTGAATTCTTTTGGGCGTATAATTCATTGATATTTAGTATGTTCACAAAATTATGTAACCATCATTATCTTAGTTCCAATATTTTTATCCATACCCCTCAAAATCCCATACCCATTAGAGTCATTCCCCCATCTACTTTGCCCATCCCCTGACAACCACTACTTTCTGTCTCTATAGAATGACATGTTCTATCTTACATATAGACTTTACATATAAAGAGAAACATATAACATGTGACCTTTTGTATTGGGCTTCTTTCACTTAGCATGATGTTTTCAAGGTTCATCAATGTCATACTGTCTATCAGTGCTTCATTCCTTTTTATGGACCAGTAATATTCCATTGTATGGATCAATCATAGTTTGTTTATCCATTTATCGGTTTTTCCAGCATTTGGGTTGTTTCCTCCTTTTTGGTTATTATGAATAATGCTGCTATGAACATAAGTTTTTGTACAGTCACATGTTTTCTAGTCTTCTGGATGGAAATTTCTAGGAGTAGAATTCTTGGGTAGTATGGTAACACTAACTTTTTGAGAAATGGCCAAACTTTTTCACAGTGGCTGAATTTTACATTTCCATCAGCAATTTAAGAGAGTCCAAATCTCTGAGGCCTTCTTGTCAACCCTTGTTATTGTCCATCTTTTTAATATTAGCCATCCTAGAGGGTCTGAGGCGGTCTCTGACTATGGTTTTGGTTTACATTTCTCTAATAATATTGATGTTGTTTTGTAATGAGCGTATTCTCATTCCTTTATTAGCCATTTGTATATTCTTTGGAGAAATGTCTATTCAAATCTTTTGCCCATTTTTAATTGTCTTATTTGTATTTTTATTGTTGTAAGAGTTTTTTTTTTATATTATGAACACAAGCCCCTTATCAGATGGTTTGATTTGTGAATATTTTCTCCCATTCAGTGGGCTGACTTCTTACTCTTTTGAAATAGTATTTTTTGAGGACAAAAGTTTTTAATTTTAATTAGGTCTAATTTTTGTGTGTGTATGTATGTGTATGTTTATTTTTTTTCATTTATTTTTTAATGTTTTGATTTACACCCAAGTTAGTTAGCATATAGTGCAACAATGATTTTAGGAGTAGATTCCTTAATGCCTCTTACCCATTTAGCCCATCCCCCCTCTCACAACCCCTCCAGTAACTCTCTGTTCTCCATATTTAAGAGTCTCTTATGTTTTTGTCCCCTTCCCTGTTTTTATATTATTTTTGCTTCCCTTCCCTTACGTTCATCTGTTTTGTATTTTAAAGTCCTCATATGGGTGAAGTCTATCTCTGACTAATTTCGCTTAGCATAATACCCTTTAGTTCCATCCACGTAGTTGCAAATGGCAAGATTTCATTCTTTTTGATTGCCAAGTAATACTCCATTGTATATACACACACCACATCTTTATCCATTCATCCATCAATGGACATTTGGGCTCTTTCGATACTTTGGCTATTGCTGATAGTGCTGCTATGAACATTGGGGTGCATGTGTCCCTTCGAAACAGCACACCTGTATCCCTTGGATAAATACCTAGTAGTGCACTTGCTGGGTTGTAGGGTAGTTGTATTTTTAATTTTTGGAGGAATCTCCATACTGTTTTTCAGAGTGGCTGCACCAGTTTGCATTCCCAGCAGTGCAGAAGAGATTTTCTTTCTCAGCATCCATCCTCGCCAGAGTCTTTTGTTGCCTGAGTTGTTAATGTTAGCCATTCTGATGGGTGTGAGGTGGTATCTCATCGTGTTTTTGATTTGTATTTCCCTGAGGATGATTGATGTTGAGCATGTTTCATATGTCAACGAGGTCTAATTTGTTTCTCTTAACTGCATGTGCTTTGGTGTCATACCTACAAAACCACTGCCAGATCCACAGTTACGAAGATGTGCATCTATTTTTTATCTTCTAAGAGTTTCATAGTTTAAGCATTTGGGTCTGTGATTCATTTTGAGTTAATTTTTACATATGNGTCCATTTTTTTTTTTTTTTTTTTTTTTTTTTTTGCAGTTGGCTATCCAGTTGTCCCAGTAGTGCTTGTTGAAAAATCTCCTCTCCACTACTGAATTGTCTCGACACCCTTGTCATTCAACTGAATGTTAAAAAAGAGTTTATTTCTGGACTTTTAATTTTATTATATTGATCTGTCCTCCACCCTTGTGCAACTACCACACTGAGTTGATTACTTCGTAGCTTAGCTTTATAGGAAGTTTTGAAAAAAAGAAGTATGAGTTCTCCAACTTTGTGATTCTTTTCAAGATTGTTTTGATAGAAATTGCATTGTATAGATAAGTTTGAGGAGTATTACCATATTAATAATAATGCTTTCTAATCCATAAACATGGTATGTGTGTTCCATTTATTTAAATCTTTAACTTCTTTCAATAATATTTTGTAGTTTGTAAGTTTCTAAGTCCTGTTTTTTTTGTTTTTGTTTTTTTTTCCATTTTGTTCCTCAGTATGTTATTCTTTTAGATATTAGGGTAAATGGAATTATTTTCTTTCTTCTTTTTTTAATGCTACTTATTTATTTTGAGACAGAGGCAGGGGGCAGAGAGAGAGAGGGAGAGATAATCAAGTAGCTTCTGTGCTGTACACACAGAGCCTGACTCATGCACAGAGCCTGACTCACGGCTCAGTCTCACGAGCTATGAGTTCATGACCTCAGCCAAAATCAAGAGTCGGATGCTTAATTGACTGAGCCATTCAGGTACCCCTGGAATTACTTTCTTAATTCTTTTTTAGGTTTTTCATTGCTTTTATAGAAATATGACTGATGTTTTTATATTAATCTTTTCCGCAACCTTTCTGGACTTGTGTATTATTCTAGTAGCTGTTCTGTGGATCCCTTATGATTTTATGTATACAAGATCATGTTATCTGTACACATAAAATAGAACGTTTAATTTCTTCTTTACAATCATGATGTCTTATTTCTTTTTCGTTCGTTCTTTTTTTTTTTTTTTGGCCTGATTGTCCTGTCTCATACCTTCAGGACAGTGTTGAGTAATGAAAAGAGTGTTTTTGTCTTGTTCCTGGTCTTAGGGGGAAAGCTTTCAGTCTTTCATCAGTAAGTATGGTTTAAGTTGTGGGTTTTGCATAGATATTCTTTATCAGCCTGAGGACATTCCTTCGATTCCTAGTTTGTGGAGTGTTTTTATAATGAAAGGGTGTTAGATTTTGTCAGATGCTTTTTCTGTGACTGTTATGATGACCATGCAGCTTTTGACCTTAATTCTATTAATATGGTGTGTTAAAGTGATTGGTTTCCATATGTTGAACCAGCTTTGCATTTCTGAGATAAATACCACTTGGCCATGGTATATAATGCTTTTTATTTGTTGCTGGAGCCAGTTTGCTAGTATTTTGCTGAAGGTTACTGTGTCTATATTCATAAGGGATATCGGACTGTAGATTTCTTGTGATGTCTTTGCCTGACTTTGGTGTCAGGACTGAACATCTAATTAATTGATGGATGTAAGTCTTTTGAGGAATATTAGAAGCAATAGTATTTGAATATATTTCTCAGAATTTTGTTAAACTTTATGACTACTCCCTTCTAATTGAGAATAAACAATCCTGGATAAACCTAATCTTCCAAAATTTCTTCATTAAAACCAATTTAAGGAAATCCAAGAGACTAGAAATACTGACAGATGTCAAGGTGGCAGCTCATTTTGCAAATATTTATAATCTAATATTTTTTTATCCTTGCAACTTCATTAACAATCTTTAAAATTTCTTTACACAACATTTATTTTGCACAATGACTTCGGTAACAGTGTAGACTGCCTCTCAGACCTTCCGAGTGTAGGTTATATTAATTTTGTCTTCTGTATGACTTTCACTACCTACTTGTCTTCACTCTCTTGGTTCTTCTTCCCTTTTTTCCTCCTCCGTGCCTTGAGGGTCTGCAGCTCTACCAGGGCATCTCTAGGGCTTGTTTCAACAAAGCTTTCAAGATACCTACTTTGAGTATTCTTGTATAGCTCTTTGCATATGTTCATATAATATGTGGAGGCTTGTGTGTGTGTGATTTTTCAAAGCTCTTCCATTTATTGAAAAGACTTAATTTCTAGGAATCCCATGGTGGGCGGAAGGAAACTAGTAGGTTAGGGTTTACTGTACCTTCATGCAGTAAAAGTTAAATTTATTTTAGGCTGTAATCACTGAATACTGCTACACCTTCTACAAGACTATATTCTCAGATCATCAACTTTGGGGAAATTGACTTGGTTCATCCCAAAGCACCAGAGTTAACAACTTATATACTGCTAAAATTTTAGGTATAATGGTAATTCATGTTTGCTATTGGAAGGAGACAATTTCAAATGGTATAGAAAGGAATTAAGAAGCAAGTTAAACTCATTTACCCAGGGGTAAATACTGTGTTTGCTAGATATCCGTTCAGACTTAATGGTTATCCTAAATTTTTAAAATTTTACTCGATGAATCTTTTTGTAACATTTTGTTTTTACTTACCAATATGGACATGTTTCTTTGGTGATATAAATCTACCTCACTGTCCTTAGTGAATATATAATGTTCTTTTGCATTGATCTATTTTCTAATTTTACTTAATTAGATTGACATGGCTTTTAAAAGATATTTTTCACAACTTGCTTCATTATAGTTTTCTACTATGGGAAAGTACCTTCAGGAATGTTGGAATAGAGTTCTTTCCTCCCTTTTGGATTTAACTGTAGGTTAAGTATTCACATTACAGTTTATCTCTCCTTAATTAACATATCTTGTTAGTCTTACCTTGACTTTCTTGGCTTATGTTATTCATCTCACTTGCGATTATTTGCCAACATTGCTTATTCATTATGTGTGCAAATGCGTGACATTTTGAAGAACATTAATATGCTGAACCTTCAGTTTGGCATCATATGTGGGGCATTTGAGTTTTATCAATCCGAAGTTTGTGTTGAAATCCAGGTTCTTACCACTTACTAATTAAGTGATCTCATTCCAGTCAAAAGAGCTGGCTCTCACTTTCTTGTCTGAAAGCTTGCCTTTTAGGGTTTTAAGAATTGAAAGAGATAATGTTACATAGTCTATTTAGCACAATGTATTTAGCACAATGTAAGTGCCTGGTATATACGGACTCAGGAAATAAAGGGGGAGGTGTGGAGAATGTAGATCAGCAACTTGGAAAAGATTTCTGAAACATCGTTCAGCCTTAAAAGGTTTGTTGCTCCATTTCTTTTTTTCTTTTCTTTTTGGCCTTAATGATATGGTTTATAATTGCTTGAAAAATTGTAGAAATATGAATTTATTATTTTCCTAAAGTTTTAATAATGTTTGACACTTAAAAAAAACAAAGTATTATTAGTAAGATTCATTTTAAAAGACTGGTATGAATAAAAATATTTAAGCCCTTCCTAAAAATCTAGATCTAAAAAGGAAGAAGATATTTAAAAGTTTATATTTGGCACAGATAACACAGCAATAAAAACTCATTATTTCAGATCCGCTGATTGGGAATTTGAATGTGGGACTGATGTGTATCTGTGTACTAACTGTGTTTTAGTTTCTGAAGGGAAAAGAAAAGTCATTTATCTATGCCCTGTTTACTGATGATAAAATTGAGCTCCAGAGAAGTTGGAGTCTCATCCAAAGTTGTACAGTTCCAGAGCCAGTACTAGATGTGGGTCTCTTGAATCCCAGCCACAGGCAGTCCCTTTGACTATATCTATACAGAAATTATAGACCAATTATAAATAATTCTTATCCAGTTATTCAAGCTGTTCAGATAGTAACTCTTATATTAGGTAATCAGTCATTGATATTGTACATCTCAAATCTGAAATCCTTTCTTTTATAAAATCAGGACTTACTGGATAGTTTCTAATGATGATAAGGAGTAGTGAAGATCTCTGGATTTATTTTAACATCAACAGTGGTGATTTTGGAGGTTAATAAATGTTTTGGAGTACTTTGAGAATCATACATTTTTATGAAGCAGCATTTGTTCATGTAAAAATTTGAGTACTTTAGTAGTAAAATAAAAGTACTTGCTGCTTGTTCTAGGTTATCAGCTTTTTATTTGTTCAGTAATAGTGAAATCTTAGATAAGTTTGAAAATCCTTTTCCATGTGGCTTATAAAGTGACATGTTTATAACAGCAATTTTCTTTTCTTTTTCTTCGTATTTAACACCTGGATAAGATTGGTAATGGTGACATTGATGGTGTTCACAATAATAACAACATATTATAGCCCTGACATTTATTAAGAATTTATCTTATGCTGCACACTATATTAAGTGCATTATATTCGCTATCTTATTAATGAAAAATTTTGTTAGTTCTTTTTCTCACCTAATCCTCACAATCTCTCTGTAAAATCATTCATTCCTATTTGCATATACATTCTGTAGATGCAGAAGCTGAGGTATAGAGAGATTGAGAGACTTGCCTGAGGTCACATAGCTGATAAGGTATGGAACCAGTTTTAGTGTAGGTGATCCAACACCAGAGTCTGGAGTCTGATTGCTTGGTTTGGGGCATAGGGGAGCCTCACAGGAAAGAGTTATGTTACCAAGGGCAGTCTTTATCTTGCTTCTCCTACCCTTTCACTGTACCCTGTTTAAAACTACATTAATTACAAGAACCATTGCTTACAGAGAATTATAGTGAGGCCTGCATGTTTACATGTTCCAGATCTACCCATTCTTTAGGACCCATTCTTTAGGACTCAGTTTCTTTGTCACAGTCTTTTAAAGTTTCCTCCAGTTTTTTTCTTTTACTGAAGAATTCTCATGGTGGTGCAATGGTTATTTTATAGTTTTTGTCATGGCTTTATATGTCTTCCTAGAATTGTAGTGTTGTATAATTGGACAGGGCTTTAAAGAAAAGTCCACATCCTCATTTTTAGGTTTTTAATTCATTCTACAAGGTTGAGTTTCTTGAACAGTATCAGCTCAATAAATGTTTGCTGAATGCCATAAAACTCTTAGCATCACTTGCTATCTCTTTATTCAGTATGAAATTTTTCATGATGCTTTGTAATAGCATAGGAACACTGCTTCAAGTTCTGGTTATGTCTCAGTTGTGCTAGTGTATTGGTGCAATAGTAGAAACAAGTTGAATGGAACAAAACTGATGCAGGTGTTTTAGGCAGCGTTGGAATGAGCTAGAGATGGGGAGAGTAAAAAAATAATTGAAATCAAAGTCTGAAAACAAAGCTGTAAATCATATATAGAATATTAAATTAATAGCATTTGAATCAAATCATAGTTAGGAAAGTGGAATAAATGCTTCCCAACCATAATAAATGTTTAGCTCCCACTATGTCAGAGACTGTGATAGGCATTTAAAATCTATTATTGGTACTCATGGTATACATATTCAGGGCTGCAAGATGCTCTTAACATTTTACATTTCACATTTCATGTGAATAATTTTCCCTCATGGAAATACTGCTAACAGTAAAGGACAATTACATACTTTAGAGAGCCTCAAGACCAAAGCAGCTCCTGGTCTTTCTTTGTTACCTTCTTTACATTGAAAATTAATGGTATTTAAAGGGCTCCAGGGAGGTTCAGTCAGGTAAGTGTCTAACTCTTGATTTCAACTCAGGTTATGATCTCACAATTTGTGAGTTTGAGTCCTACGCTGGGCTCTGCGTTGATAAGAGTTGAGCGTGCTTGGGATTCAGTCTCCCTCTCTCTCTGCCCCTTGCCCCCCTCAAAAATAAATAAACATTTAATAACTAACTAATTAAACAAAATTAAAAAAAATTAATAGAGCGGCACTTGGGTGAACTTGGTTGGGCATCTGACTTCAGCTCAGGTCATGATCTCATGGTTTGTGAGTTTGAGCCCTTCATCGGGCTGATAGCAGGGGGCCTCTCTGGTGGTCTCTCTCTCCCTCTCTTTCTCTGCACCCCCCCTTAAAATAATTGAATACACTTAAAAACTAATAAGTAAATAGTGGATATTTAAGATTATACTCAAGAATATATCTGTATTTATTTTACTATAAGAATATCACCCCTCCCCCCGTTCACAATCCGTAGACAAATTATGTTTAGCCTGTGAATTCAAGAGCCCTTTGGCACAGAACGCGGGCCTATGCTTATTTGATCCCCACAGTGGCCCGCTGACCATAGGCCAAGAGCAAACTTGCTAAGTTTGGCTTTGTCTGACTCCTCACTATTAATAAACATTATATAACAGTGTAGTGCATTTAGTTTTTCTCTTTTTCTTTGACACCTAAATTTTTATGGCATTATAGTTATCTATGCTCAAAGAGAAGTAAATAGCTTTTCAGGTAATCCAAAAACTGTTTCCCTTTGTCTGTAGGGTTTTGTAGGAAATTTTTGTTTTAATGATAGCCAGGTTAGGTTACAATTTTTATTACGTTTCCCAAAGAGAGATTCCGTTTTTTTAAAGTTCGCTTATTTTTGAGAGAGAGAGAGAGAAACAGACATAGAGCGAGCAGGGGAGGAGAGGAGCAGAGAGAGAGGGAGACACAGAATCCCAAGTAAGCTCTTAAGTAGCTGTGCTGACAGCTCAGAGCCTGACCCAGGGCTCAAACTCATAGCTGCGGGAACATGACCTGAAATGAAGTTGGACACTTAAACAACTGAGCCACCCTGGTGCCCCTCAAAGAGAGATTTCTTAAAAAGCAGACCGTTAGAACTCCTATGTGTAGTTTTTCATAGTTTTAATTTCTTAATATTTTTTGAGTTAGTGGTTTTTCAACTATGGTTTTACATCACTGAAGTATCTATTATTTTAGTGAGTGTATGTTAAAATTTTTTCCTATTAGCTATATTTGTATCCTGCATTGAACAAACTTTGAAAGCCCTCAAGATGGTTTTTAAGAGCCCGTGTTTTTGGATTTGAAGTCTGCAATACTAGGCTTGAGAACGGAACAGTCTTATCTAGCCAGGCTGGTTTGGACACGAAGGAGAAAGTTGGCATGAGAAAATTTTATGGTAAATAGAAAGCGATATAGGTATGATTCTAGTTTACAATTTCGATGGGTTTAAAATGCAGCTTACAAAGTTCATTTTTCTTTAGCACTTTAGGTTTTGGTTGTACTTTAGAGACCTTTTTATTTTTATAGGTGGAGCAAATATAAATGTGCCAAATCCAAATGGATAAAATAATGTTCTAATTTCAGATTTCTTCTTTTTAAATTTCTAGTTGTTGACCTCCTCTACTGGAGAGACATAAAGAAGACTGGAGTAGTGTTTGGTGCCAGCTTATTCCTGCTGCTTTCATTGACAGTATTCAGCATTGTGAGTGTAACGGCCTACATTGTCTTGGCCCTGCTCTCTGTGACTATCAGCTTTAGGATATATAAGGGTGTGATCCAAGCTATCCAGAAATCAGATGAAGGCCACCCATTCAGGTGAGATGTCTGGAAAACAAGGCACACATTGGCAACACTGTAAATAGGATTAGTTTTGAGACTTTATTATCTGTAGTGTTACAGGCATGCATTTTTAATGTTTAAAGATAATTGCAGAGGGTGTTATGCTGAGCGAAATAAGTCAGGCAAGGAGGACAGATACCATATGTGTGAACATATAGGAGGATTAGGAGGAACTTAACAGAGGACCATGGGGGAGAAGAAGGGGAAGCATAGTTGGGGAGAGGGAGGGAGGTAAACCATGAGAGACTCTTGAATGCCGAGAACAAACTGAGGGCAAATGGGGGTGGGAGGGAGGGGAAGGGGGTGATGGGCATGGAGGAGGGCACTTGTGGGGATGAGTACTAGGTGTTATATGGAAATCAACTTGACAATCAACTGTTAAAAAAAAGATAAATGCAGATGTTTGCTTAAGAGCTATTCCAAAAGCATCTGCTTTTGAGATTTTTGAGATAAAAGATCATTTCATGAGCTCATGATGGAAGAAACTGGGTTTATGTGTCATTCGCTTAACTCTGCTATGTGTAAGTAATATATATTTATTAGAACTAGGTATTGCTTCCCTAATTTTACTTTGGAAGCTATCTTTTTAACATGGTTAGGACTGATGAAAGTTACAGTTTATTGCATGCTTTTCATGCTGATATTAGAAATACCATTCTTTCCAATAGTAGGTGTATCTTTTTATATAATGCTGTCTTGTTGTGCCTATGTATTTTCTTACCATCCCTTCCCTGTCTAGTTTCCTCTTCTTGTTCCTTAAAGCATACTTTTATAATACCCTTTGCGAGTATCTGTATTGCAGCTTCTTGTCTCTAAACTACCATCTTCTGCCCTTATTTTTACAAGTACACTCGAGCATCATAAATCTAACTGGTAATGGGACATACCTCAGTTAGGGTCTTCTGCCCTCACTTCAGACTCACTATGTTTTTTTCCCACTTAAAAAAAATGGGATATAATTCACATACTATAAAAATCAGTGGTTTTTAGTATGCTCTTAGAATTGTACAACTATCCCCATCCAATTCTAGATATTCTCATCACACCAAAAAGATATTTTGTACCCATTGGCAGTCACTTCCTACCCATCCCCTGACAACACTAACCCATCATGTCTTTAAATGAACCTTTTTTCTCATACTTGTCAATTTCTGTCAGCACAACACTGTTGTCTTCATGTCAGGCTCCTAATTTTTATGTTATCTTTGTTTCCATCTCCCATAAAGAAGATAGCTATGTTGTGTTGTTTCCTCCCTGTTTCCTCAGTGTAGACCACAAGTCCATAAACTATAGCCATGGGCCAAATCCACTCTGCTGCCTGCTTTTGTAAATAAAGGTTTATTAAGAACATAGCCATATTCAGTCATTGAGCTGTTTTCATCATGCTGTAATAGCAAGGTTAAATACTTGTGACAGAGACCATATAGACTTTAAAGCCTGAAATACTTATGAAAAAGTGTGCCTACCCTGGCTAGACTTCACTTGTTACCAAATTGCGTTCCGGTTACTTTGGTTTACTTCAACTTTTATGGATGTTGTCAGATTAATTTTTCTCGAATATCACTTTTACCATATTTTTAGACATATGGGCTCCCTGTTCACTACAGAATGAAGTCCAAATAAATATCTTTATCTTAATCTTTCATGTACCCATTCCAGGGTTTTGTGCCCATTTATGCTGCCTTTTTAGCTTCTCAGATGACCTCATATGTTTTTTATTTGATTCTTCGTTTGATTTCAAGATGTAACTTTTTGAAGAAGGCTTCCCTAACACTAGGTCCAAATGATCTGAGGATTGATTTCCTGTTGCACTAAGTATGGCTTTGAAATGTTCTCTAATTGTTTTGTATATGGACATAATTTTTTTTCTCATGGATTCTGAATATTTAAAAAACCACTTGGTAAGGCAGATATCTATGTGGGCATGAATGTAACTACCTAGAACATTATCTAATTGATATTAATGGGTAAACATAAACTGATTTTCACACTTTACAAGAAGAGATCTCCATTATTTTGCTTATTGTAAAGACTGGTTATTTGTTTCTCTCTAGCTGTCTTCATATTGATGATATAATGATGCTACATAAGTTTTGGGGAGAGACCAACATTTATGAATGGTTCTTATGTTCCTAGCCATTTATGTACAGACTGAATTTTCCTAACAGCTCAGTGAGACAGATGGTATTACTCATTTCACGGAGAGGGAAACATACTTGAAGTTCAGGAACTTGAAATTGCAGCTTCAAAATGGCAGAGCCATATCATGCCAAAAGCCATAGAGGAATATGATTTTTAATTAGTTATACTAAAATATATAAAAACATCATCAAGCCAAAACTACTAAATTATACACAATATAAATTTCAGACATTGTTTGACTTTAAACAATAATTTTGGGAAAAATCCTAGTGATTTCTGTATTTATTTCCTTAGAAACACTTTATTTTTGATTCAGAGGCCTTTTTTATAGTCAGGATAAATTCAGCCAACATGCCAGTTTAATCCTGTTGGACAGTGTTCCCAAGTCCTCCCGGTCACACTGCTAGCGGGGGCACGCTTCACCTTGTATCTAATACCTGCGGTCCCTGGACAAGATGCCGCCAGTGCTGGCATGGCGTTACACTGTCACGTCCGTGCAGTATCCATGGGACTTGATTTGTGGAGAGGCTCACATTTGTGCCTGCCTGCCAGGCATCTCGTCTTCAGCAAGGACAAGAGCAGTGGTACAAGGAAGCAGAATACCCACTTAAAGTTATATCTGCTTTTGCTTTGTGTTTCTCAGAGCTACACAAATAAATTACTGCTGATTGAAGGGTAGATGTGAATCGTTGGTAATTTTTAACTGGATAATAACAACTTGATACTTGCTGGTTAATCAGCAACAGTTATCTGAGTGCTATGCCATTATAATAAAGATATATTCCTGGTTCTTAATAATACTTTAGTAGGGGAAATACATAAGTAATACCCAGGCCCAGGGCTGGGTATGGCCGATAGATACTATAATACTGCTACAAAAGAAAGCTACAAAAGGGTGCATTAGAATTGCATAATAGTGTCTTAGAGCAGAAAGAGCCACAGAGGCTTCGTGTATGGTTGGGATTTGAGACAGGCTAACTGACTGGATATGCTATTACTAGAACTGAGAGGAGAGCAGCGTGGATTGGGAAAACAGTATGATGAACAAAGGCAGTAAGATGTAAAAAAAAAAAAAAAAATGATGAATGGCTCATATTTGGCGGCATCATAGTGAGTAGTGAGAAATCAGGTTGGAAAGGCCGAGGAGGGCTCTGGTTGAAAAGTTGGAGCCATAGAATCACAAAATGTTTGAGCCTGAAGAGATTTAAGAAGGTCTTTCCTTGAATTTTCAAGCGGGACTCACCTTATCTAGATAGTAGCAGGTGTCCTAACTTCTACTGAGGTCAATCTAAATAGCACTATTTAGGATAGCTCAAATAAAACTGATCTGGCATTGGCTGAAGGAATGGATTAGGATGCAGACAGATTAGAGATTGGTTTGGAGACAGACAGAATGTCCCAGTTGTAAATAAATGACCACTTGAACTAGAGTGCTAGCATCATGAATAAAAATGAAGAGACCTAGTTGGGACATCCTACAGAAGGAAACTATAGGATAAGGAGTTAATCAGAAGACTGTTGTTTCTAGGATGAGTAGCTAGTGTCCATAGACATGAGGGAGTGATGAGGAGAGACTGGGGTAGAAGTAGCTATTTCTGACAGATAGAAAAGAATGCTTAGCATTTCGGAGTTGGTTCTACACTGCCAAGATCAAATGGCTTCGTAGAAACCATCACTAATGAAACAGTTCCTGGCATTCCTGCAGATGACTTTTCTTCTTCATTACAGTTCTCTTCTTAACTGTAACAATTCCAGCTATCTTAGTATAGGTGAGGGCATCTCTTACGGCAGTAACTATTACATTTGACTAGCATTAGCACTATACTTTTGGCAGCCATTTCACAGTCTGGGCCTTGACATATTGGGCAGTTTCCCCTAAAAGTTATGCTGAGAGAGTGTAGTATTTGGGAACAGATAGGACCTTTGTTAGGAAAACCTAAAGACATAGCATAATGTCAACTTGAAGAAAAAACCAAGTCCCTAATGATAGGTACCATTTATTGAGTGCTTCTTTGTGCTTGCTTGTGGAGTACTTTACTCAGTGACTTCTCAGGATAGTAATTTTCCAAAGTGACACAGACAAGTAAGTGGCAGAGCTTAAGATTCAAGTCCAGATCAGTCTGACTTCAAAACAAATGCTTTTTTCTCTGCTCATCAGCTGACAGCGCGCATGTCAAATACCCATTGCTTGGTGAATTTTTACATTGTGCTTAATTTGGAAACAGTAGATTTTTATAGTAAAATATTTTGTTAATGTCTTCTTTTACATATGTGTAATTACTGATTGACAGACATCCAGAGAAAATCATTCTGATCAGTGACAGGATGTGTTTTTATTTTCCAGGGCATATTTGGAATCTGAAGTCGCTATCTCTGAGGAGTTGGTTCAGAAATACAGTAATTCCGCTCTTGGTCATGTGAACTGCACGATAAAAGAACTGAGACGCCTCTTTTTAGTTGATGATTTAGTTGATTCTCTGAAGGTAAGTTTACTTGCTTTTCATTTTTGACATACTTAGAATTCAATACCAAAAGAGTGGAGTGTAAAATTCTACTTTTCCATATTAAAGTAAATGACAAAGATGTAGTGAAACCAAAGATGTGGTGAAATCAAATAGCAAAGATGTACTATAAACTTCTGTCATAAATCAGAATCCAATCAAGTATTTGGGATGGAGGAAAGTACTATGCCTTTTTGAAGGAAAATAGGTTAGAAAGTCATACTTTTGGAGATGATAAAGATGAGAAGTGAGAAAATTATACACTTATGATGAGCACTGAGTAATGTATAGAATTGTTGAAACACTGTACTGTGCACCTGAAACTAACATAACAGTGTGTGTTAACTATACTGGAATTAAAATAAACTAAATTTAAAAAATGCAACAAAAAAAATGAGGGGCACCTGGGTGGCTCAGTCAGTTAAGCATCCGACTTCGGCTCAGGTCATGATCTCACTATTTGTGGGTTCGAGCCGCATCTCGTGCTCTGTGCTGACAGCTCAGCCTGGAGCCTGCTTCGGATTCTGTGTCTCCCCCGCTCTCAGTCCCTCCCCGTCTCGTGCTCTGTCTCTCTCTGTCTCTCAATAATACATAAATATTAAAAAAAGAAAAAGTGAGAACATTAAAGGGAATTTTCACTGTAGGAATGAGGATTAAATGGATTTGATACCAGGATATGATTTAATCTCTGCCTTTCTGTTGTAGTCTAGCACCTAATTTCTTAGTTTGATTCATATACACACATAAGTTATTTCGTATCTTGGACTCTTTCCTGAAATGTTTATTCTGGAAAAGTTCTGATAGTTGGAACACCTCAACTAATCTTCAGTTAGTAATTATTGGGAAGTCTTTTCCTCAGTTTTCGAATTTTGCTAGAGCAGTTGTTAGAGTCTCACCTTGCAAATAAGCTTTCGTGGGGTTCATTGACTCAAACAAGCACTAAATCAGCTTGTAACATGAGCTCCAAGCACTGGGGCTTTAGTTCTTTACATAGAACTTTACCATTCATGTTTTCTGTTATTGTCTGTAGTCATGCTTAAGAGAGGCTCATTTCCAGTCTAAGCCTTGGTAGAAATGTACTATGGTAGTATTCATAATTTTTCTTTGGCAAGAGATATGTACCAGTTAGCAATTTATCATGCGGACCACGGATATCATAGCAATACCATGATTGGGCCTTTTGACTCAATGAAGTGATTTCTGAACTGGTTAGAATAGCTTTAAATGCTTAGTGCTTTTAACAAACATCTTAGCCTTAAAAAGCCAGTAGATGAATATTGTTTTCAGTTGTGTCCTTCAGCTTAGGCCTGGGAATCTCAGTTACTTACTAATAGCATTAATGGAAAAGTCATTTAGTTTCTTTTTATTAATAACTTTTTTGTATACATAGAGTGCTTGCATTTAGTGACATTCTGCAGTAGTGCTTTGAAATCCTCTGATGTCAGTCTGTAAATAAAACTATCACGGCTGTGTTATTTGGGATGTTTGATTAATTACTTTCAAAGGGAACAAATAACAAAATCCTTTGGAGTAAATGGAATAGAACCTTGTACATATGGGTGCCACAAAAAGCCAGATCCTATTCATTGAAGTGATATTTGCTATATAATAGTTTGACAGCTGGGGTAGAAAGTGTGAAAAACCATTGAGGAGAAAGGTACTGGTGCGGTTTAAGAGGAAGTGGTTGGGGGTGGGAACTGGTTGAGAAGATAAGTAGTGATAGAGCTTCAAACAGCAAGGGGTCATCTCTGAATTCAGCAGTCAAAAATTGCTGGTGGGAGGTGATGTCAAACAAAAGTTCATGAAGCTTGACAGAGGAGAGTCATTGTTTTTGTAGAGCTAATAGAAATTGCAACAGATAGAAACCAAAAGTCATCCTTCATGTTTGCGTGGTTTAGCCATGAAGGCAGCTCTTTGTTTCTATAATATTATTCTTGAGAGAAGAGGTGTTCTTAAAGAAGTCTGTTTAAAAATAAAACGTATTGATCTGGGAACAATTTGTTATGTTCCAGGTTTTAGAAATTTTAATTTAGTTTCCACATGTCTTTAGTCAAAAGAAAACTCTGTTCTTTCAGATTGAATTGTCCTCTATATACATTCCGAGGTGTAGACAGTCAGTGTGGAAATACTTGGCAAAGGCTAGAGGAGCGTGCAGATGTTCGAGGAGGCCTGATGAAATACTCTAAACACCTTTTAAATCACAGATACTTGAAAATAGGATGAGGAAATTTTATGAATAAGTTACTTCTATAAGATGAAGAATTTCATTTTGCTCTTAAAGCTCAGTTTTTAATTTCCTTTGAAAATGACCTTAGGTGGTTGGGTTGGTTTGTTTTTTTAAAGCAGGTATGTTATTCATGATGGAGCTAGCATAAGCAAGAGAAACTAAACTTGATCAATTTCTGCCTTCAGTGACTTTTATGTATGTGACTTTGTCTCTTTTTTGTTTCCTATCCTGGGGTGTGTAGGGTAACTGGAAAGCCAATAAATTTTTTCTTTTTACCTTTTGACCCCCTTTAAAATTAAAAATTAAAATTAAAAATTGACCCCCTTTAATTAAAATCTGAATGTCATTTTATCTGAGTAGTACAGATTTCCGTCTTGTTTGTTTCCCCTGAATAAGGGTCCTATAGAAACACAGGATAGATACTTGCTTCAAATGTCTCTTACTGAAAAAAGCTGACAGAAACCTTAATACTCTTAGCTCTTTATAAAAAATACTAGTATTTCTTTTCTATAGGTAGTTCCTTCAGCATTTATCACTCTTAAGTCCCTACAGTTTTTGTGTATATATAGTGTTTCCTTTTTTTTTTTTTTTTTTTAAAAAATGATTTTCCTTACATTACTCCTTGCCTTTTAGCTGCAACAGCCAGTAGAGAGCCCCATTCTCTCTCCCTAAAGCACTCAGTTTTCATTTTTTTTTTTTTTTTAACTTTTTCAGTATAAAGGAGAAATCTGTTGGGTCTATTAGACTGATTCATTTTATTTCCTATGTTTAGATTTTCAGTGTTTTGAAAGTTTGCTAATAAATAGGCCTGGTATCTCCAGTTTCCAGGTGAATTTGTTAAATAATACTGAATTTTTAAAAACTTGGAAGTACCGGGGGGCACCTGGGTGGCTCAGTCGGTTAAGCATCTGACTTCAGCTCAGGTCATGATCTGACGCTTCTTGAGTTCAAGCCCTGCATTGGGTGTCAGCAAAGACCCCACTTTGGATCCTCTGTCTTTCTCTCTCTGCTCTTGCCTTGCTTGCATGCATACTTTCTCTCTCTCTCTCTTTCTCAAAAATAAACAAATAAAAAAAAAAAAACTTCTAGGAACCAGCTTCTAATTGGAATTGCTTTGATTTTCTATGATTCGTCATTAGGAAAATGATACCACCCTAAATTCAAGAAAATGCAGTGTATCATTGATACGTTCTTAAATATAGAAAATAACACATGGTATCAAGCTCTGTGGCATATTTAAAATAATAGCTTTCAAACAAAAATTTGAAAGAGGTTTTTCTATGTAACTCACTGCCTTGATAAATTTGGTGCCCTCAGATTTATGTAATCTACATTTCTAGATTCTGGGTCACAATTACCATTACATCTATTTGAAACCTTCTTTCTTCCTTAGAAAAATTCAGAGCCACTATTCTTAGCATGTGAAGCTTTTTTGTCTCCTTACTCATTGCTGGGTTGTTTTTTTTTGGACAGGGAGAGAGGGGAGCCTATTCTTTCAAACGTGATTAAAAACAAAACTCCCCAGGTTCATGAGGAATCAGGCCTGTTGAAAAAGACCTGATGTGAGATGGTGGTTATCTTTGTTCCCGGCCTAAGACTCCTTTTGTCGGTTGACGTGGACGGATACAAATAGACATGTTTTTGCAGATTTCTCCTTTTTAAATTCTTGTGCAGTAGTTCCATTTGTTTTGCTCCTTTGCAATGAACCTCAAGCTTTTGAGTCCTAGAGAAGATCTCACGTGTCCACAGATGGAACAACAATATAGTTCCCAAAGGATTAATTCTAGTCGGAGATTATAACAGGATCACTAACGAAGTATTTCTAAATCCATTTAGTAGAACTTATTTCAAATGTCAGTTTGAAACATTAGTTTTACACCTCAGCCAAATGTTTTGTCCAACCCTCAGGATTGGTTTTAAAGGTTATATTCCTTAACGTGGGTTTGTTCCATTGAGTGCCAGACATCAGGTGGGGGGAGGAGAAAGGAAAACAAAGGAGGAATGTTCTCTAGTAAAATGAAGTAGCAAGAGCTGTGTATATAGCCTTTTCTTAGAGAGTCTAGTGTACTTCCTTAGTCTGTGAGGAGTCAGAAAGAGCAGGATAATTTTATTTAACCCAGTGTAGTTGTTAACTTTGTTTTAAATAATATCCATGACTACCAGAAAGCATGTATAAAGTAGTTGAACATATTTAGACCACCTAGTTAAGGTTTAATTCTGTTTCTGTGAGTGCTGTTATATGTACAGGATCTTTGATTGGGTTCATTCTAAAACAGTGGTTCTCAGTCTTGGCTGCACAGCGGAACCACCTGGGGAGCTATATTTACTGGTAACCAGGAACTGGGAGGGGGCAGTGGGGAGTCCCTGCTCCTAAAACTGTGATTTAACTTTTCTGGGGATACTGCCTGGAGAACCACCGTTTTCAAAAGTTGTGGCATTCAAAAAAACAGGCTATTGTTTTTCGCCCACTCCTTCCTGCCGCTCCCCACCAAGCCTGTTGTAAAAGAAGGGTATGTGACTGTCCCCACTGGGTGCAGCTTTCGAGTTTCATTAGAGAGATCCTGCCTTTTGAAACCTCAAATCTCAAGAAAAAAAATCTAATAATGTTATTTACCAGATACCAAGAATAAGGCAAAGGTTCCTTCTGTAATAAGCTTTGGGTGATAAAGACTAGATTCTGTATGACAATAGTTCTGTGACTTTCAGTGAAAATATATGTTAAAACTGTAAGAAAATTTCTAGCTATAGTTGCCTGAACATCAGGCATTCATAATGATCCAGAATATTAAATCTGAAAGTGAGCCAAAAAAGGTCTGCACTCCAGAAATAGCTGACTTAAAAGAAATTTAAAATTTAGTCCTCTGACTCTTATGTAGTTATTTACACATTTTGACAGAGAAAGTTTCTGCTTTCTCTGGCCCATAGAAAAATTAGAAGGGAAATGGGCTAGGGAAAATGTAGGCAATCAGAGTGATACCAGTGAATGGGGCTGAAGATGTAAAAAAAAAAAAAAAAAAAAAAAGTCAATTCTGAGTTTAAAACTGCAGAAAAAGTTTGAAAATGTCAGAATTACCAAAGTGATTCTGAAATTCGGTTATGCTTCCTTCTTCCATTTTTCCTAAAAATGTTGCCTACCCACTCCCCAGTTGTTGAGACATCATGCGATAAAAATCTGCAGAACTTTGAAAGGAGGTATTTGATGCACAGTTAAATTTAATCCCCCATTCCCCTGAACAAAAGGCCAACAAGACATGGCCCTTGCCCTCTTTGAGTAAGTATTTCTTAGACCTTCATTATACTTTGATCCTCTTTCCTCTCCTCTCATTACTGCCCAAAGAGAGATTATCTTTGATTTATATGTTAATATGCATTAGCTATAATGTCGCAAAGTAGTTGCCATGGAATATCATAGACTTTGTAAGTCCAAAATGTAACTTGCCTGTTTGTTTCTTTGAGAGAGGGAGAGGGAGGGAGGGAGAGAGGGAGCGTGAGCAAGTGAGGGAGGGACAGAGAGAGAGGAGGGGAGAGAGAGAATCCCAAGCAGGCTCCACACTACCAATATGGAGCCTGACACGGGGCTCGAACTTACGAACTGTGAGATCATGACCTGAGCCGAAACAGACACCCAACCATCTGAGCCAACCTGGTGCCGCCTCTTTGTGTCTTTAAAGTATTTATGGACTTGTTCTCTGCCCCTTTATGACAGCAGATTATGCACATTTGTGAGAAATTTCCATTAATAGTGTTTCCTCTGTAGGTGATTTTACAGTGTAGCACAGCAAATAGATTCTGGAATCAGATAAACCTTAGATCACTGTGACCTCTGGTCTGGCAACTTAACTTCATTGTTCTTTGTCTTGGTATGCTCTTGTGTGGTGATTATAATAGCACTTAACTTTTGGCATGATGATGAGACTAACTGACCTATTTGCAGAAAAAAAATGTTAGTTGCTTTCATTATATAACAGTTCCAGTAATTGTGCAATTGCTGGATGCATGTCCTTAACTACTATTCCTTTCTCTTCAGATGATGTATTCTCTAGAAAACCTTACTTAGCCTTTTTGTTTGGAGTCCCTGAGGTTCAAATTTTTCTCCAAACTTACTTGCAATATTTAACAATTCTGCGATACATAAAAATGAATTTCTGGTTTCTCTCTTAAAATGGGAAATTTGGGCAACATTGCCCTGACGTACGTGCACAGCAACTTTCTGTTGAGCCGGGTTGTACGTGCCTCCTTGAGAGAATGTGTACGTATGTCTGTTGGCCTCAGTCCTTAGCCCGGCTTCTTCGTGCCTTTCGGTCACCTGTCTGGTCCCACAGACATTAAGTTCTCTCTTCTTTTCTTTGCCTTTGGGTAATGTGGCTTTTAGGAAGAGTGTCCCGCAAGAAGCAAGTCCAATGACATTTGAGTCCCTTAGGTAGCCTAGGTGTGAAGTGTTGGGCTTCTCTCCTTGTGGAGTTGGGAGTGCAGCCTTGTGGGTGACTTAATGACCAAATTAGGACTTATTTTTAGCTTGTGTGTGTATCTGAATTACTTTATGACAAAGGTGTCCTTACTGCTAAAGCAGTTTCTTCTAAAATGTGGAAGATTGATGCTTTTCCCTTTTAGACTTGGGGATAGTGATGGATGAAAACATGAAAATGTTCTGTAGCAACCTTGCTTAAGTGCAGAAATTAAAATTAGCTTCTGCAGTAGGAGTCTGTATGGAAAAAGCCTTGCTAACTGGAGTCATTGCTGCAGACTTTTCTTGCCATGGCACTTGCTAAGACCGGGGCAGCATTTAATTTTTGATTTTCAGTTGGCAGGTATCAAGAATGCTTGACGTATGGTTACTTGAACATTAAATTCAGTTGTAGGGGTAACAAGAGTGTTGCTGTTTGTAGAACTGAAGTTGATGGAGGAATCCAAACTGTGTTCCTAACTTGCAGTAAATGTGCGTTTCAACACCTTGATTACTGCGTGGTACTCAGCTCCTAGGAGGCGATCAGATTTTGTTGAATGAATGAATATCTGGAGGAAGATCTGCTTTAGTTCTGAGTCTGCAAACTACTGTCTGGCCCATGGCGGGTTTTGATATAGCCTGAGAGCTAAGAATGGTTTTTATGTTTTTTAAAGGATAATTAATATTCCAAAAATATTCGGAGACCGCATTCGATGAGTATGTGAAAGACCCCCTATAAAAAGCAAACCCTCCCCTTTGTAAAAGCAAACATGCTTATTACTTAAAAGGAAAGGTGTGCTGATCCCTGTTCTAGGAGATGGACGGCTGGCCCCTCCCCCTGTTTCTCTTATACTGTGTTTTATGACCCTAACTCATCACTGTAGACGGTGGCATCATGCTGTGCTACCTACTGACTAGGGCAGAGCTAATGCCAGACACATGAAGGCTTTTAACAGAAAGCAAAGGGATGACTGATTAATAATAAACTCCAGACTGACTTTGTGTTTTTAAGTCTTCCAAGAACTGCTTCTAACGTGTCATTGAGTCCATACTATACGACATCACCAAATTTTAGAATAGGAAGGAAACTCTGAAATCCTCTTGTTCAGACTTTCATCTATAAAGTATGAAGAGGAAATAAAGGACTTCTCAAAATGAAATCCCTTTTTAGAAAAGCCTTTCCTGAACTGTTTTATTTGATGATTAAAAAAACAAACACCTAGATTTTAAGACCATGAGTTCTGAAGTAGGAAAATTTAGTTAGTTCTCTGTAGTCCCCCACCCGTAAAGGGGACAGTGAAATCTGACCCTGAGCAAGGTATTAAACCTCTCTATTCTTGAGTTATCTGCATCTGCTGTGGTAATAATAGCACCCGCCTCATCAAGTTGTTAAGAGGAATAAATGAGTTGATGTTTGTAAAGCATTTTAAACTGTGCCTGGCACTAATACAGTAAAGACTATATTGGTGTTTGTTAAATAAATAAAGCAGTGACCAAAAGAATACTAATAGTTTTATTAACAGATATACAAGTTTGAGGCATCCTTATCCCCAGGGTTAACTCTGGCTGTTTAAACACGTATCACTCAGCAGCCAATGCTTGTGTTCCTTTATAAAATGCTAGAGGTGGTGATTTTGGTACCTGAAACCCGTTCTCGCTCATAAGTTCTCCTGCCTCATTGTTACTTATCCAGATGTCTGAGATCTTAATGTCTGAATTATTCAGCTCATGTGGATCTTGAAGTACTTGTTTGTGCTTTAAAATCAGGTTTAATAGCAAATTCTCATCCCTTTTCAGGCTTCCCATGTGAAAGCAAAATGCTACTTGAGTTGAAGGAGGAGGGTTTACCTTTGGCATATTTTCTGATCTCAACAAAAATTGAATCAACTACTTGGTAGCGTAGTCCAGACAAAATGAATCAAATCTATTTTAATTAGGATCTGAAATTTTGATTTGAGTCTGATGATTTCGAGGTGAAATGTCCATATGTACCAAGTGTCCAACAATTATGTCTCTAGTAGGTTGGCATTTAGATGGGATGCTTTTATTTGAAAGCTTCAACTTTGTGTGAATTGTGTTTTTAATAAGCTAATGTTATTTTCCTACAGTTTGCAGTGTTGATGTGGGTATTTACCTATGTTGGTGCCTTGTTCAATGGTCTGACACTACTGATTTTGGGTAAGTCTACAAAATTGAATGAAAAACTGTACAATAAAAGATGATTGTGTGCAGGAGCTTAGAGACATTTTAAAGGATTTTTTAAAAAAATCTTTATTTTGGGGGTGAGAGAGTGGGAGACAGATCTGAAGCAGTCTCTGAGCTGTCAGCACTCAGTGTAGGGCTCAAACTCACAAGCTGTGAGATCATGACCTGAGCCGAAGTTGGACACTTGAACTGACTGAGCCACCCAGGTGCCCCAAGAGACATTTTAGTGGAGAAAATTCTTATGTTGTGCGGAAGACAGGATATATATTTGAGGTTGTGATCTCCTTAAATAAATTGCTGATACTGACATTATTTATTGAATTGCTACTTCAGTTCCTGAAGAATGCTCCTGTTAGTAGTGATAAACCAGATGCGGGCTGGCCTTATCTGACGGGGCAGTCCTAAGTCACACTAACCTGGGATGCCTGTATTTTAAAAAGGTCTGTGTGACGTGATTTTAAGCTAGGGACAGTTCCNGAGACCCTTGTGTGTTCATCCATCCATAAGGAGCACTGGCTAACTCTCTTCAGAGTTTACTGTTTTCGGTGTTTGTTCCCTAAACCATCTCAGTCTGTGTTAAAGGCTGTGTGTTTCCTTTTTCAGCCCTGATTTCACTCTTCAGCGTTCCTGTTATTTATGAACGGCATCAGGTAATTTCTTAAATGTCAGTTTCAGGATGCAAATCTCACTGTTTCACCTCAAACAGACATATTAGTGCCAGTTTCCATAGCCTTATAAATATGAAAAATATGGTTTCTTAAGCCTTTATTAAGCCCTTAATTTGCCGGAACATAGTAATGGTTAATAAGACTCTAGCAATGTTAGTTTTCTAGTAACTCCTTTATACCTCTCTTGTAGGCGCAGATAGATCATTATCTAGGACTTGCAAACAAGAATGTTAAAGACGCTATGGCGAAGTAAGTACTCTTTTTTTCTCTTTTACTAAAGACAATGTGCACTGGACTTTGAGAACAAAATATATTTTCGTCTTATAGGCGTAACGGGTAGCAAATCTCAATCACACTTAAAAAGTGCGACAGTATTGCCATGAGATTTTTCTCTACATTTGGAATCACTGATTTCTATGTTTGTTGTATTTAAGGCTTTGTTGACCCTTATTCATGAGGCAAGGTGGCCTTGTTACAGCTTGTAGTGTGACAGCCTTAGGATTTCATTTTTGGTACAAGCAGAGCAATAACACAAGTAGTTCTTGAAGGTTAGGGTTTTAAAACACTTAACATTTAAAATATTTACATTGACCTTTTGTTCCACCCTTTTCATTTGTAGAATCCAAGCGAAAATCCCTGGATTGAAGCGCAAGGCTGAATGAAAAAGCCAGAGATCATTAACAATAGTTTATCTTTAAAAGGGGATATTCATTTGATTACATGGGGGAGGGTCAGGGAAGAAGGAAACCTTGACATTGCAGTTTCACAGATCTTTATTTTTAGCGATGCGGTGTCTGAGGAAAATTACCTGTCTTGACTGCCATGTGTTCATCATCTTAAGTATTGTAAGCTGCTACGTATGGATTTAAACCGTAATCATATTTGTTTTTCCGATACGAGGCACTGGTGAATAAAAAAAGATCTGAGAAAGCTGTATATTACACTTTGTTGCAGGTAGTCTTGCTGTTTTTTGGGAATTGCAGAGAAAGTGAAGCTGAAAAAAAATAATCCTTTTCACAGTTTGTGCACTGTGTATGGTCTGTGTAGATTGATGCAGATTTTCTGAAATGAAATGTTTAGATGAGATCATACCACGAAAGCAGGAGTGAAAAGCTTGCCTTTCTGGTATGTTCTAGGTGTATTGTGAATTTTACTGTTATATTAATTGCCAATATAAGTAAATATAGATTATATATATATCTATATATAGTGTTTCACAAAGCTTAGACCTTTACCTTCCGGCTACCCCACAGTGCTTGATATTTCAGAGAGTCATTGGTTATACGTGTGTAGTTCCAAAGCACATAAGCTAGAAAAAGAAAATCTATTTCTAAGAGCACTACCATCTGTTTTCAACATGAAACGATGCCATGCACATAGAACTCCTCAGCATAAACAACTTCATTGCACAGACTTACTGTAGTTCATTTTGTCACAGACTCTGAATCTATGGACTGAATCTAATGCTTCCAAAAACGTTGTTTGCAAATATCAAACCTTGTTATGCAAAAAATTATGAAATGAAGATTTATACATTTGTGGTTTAAGCTGTACTGAATCTGTGGAATGCATTGTGAACTGTAAAAGCAAAGTATCAATAAAGCTTATAGACAAAATATGTTTGGTATTTGGCTCCGTGAAACTACACCAGATTATTATACACACAGTAGACTTTGCTTCAACTAGTGAGCGGTAGCTTGTACTCGTAGAAAGCTTTCCAGTGCATAGTGCAGCTGTGTTTACGTAATCGAAGTTATTTGACACATACGAAAATGTTTGTTTTCAAATTATGTATTTTTTATACTTTGCTAATTGAAAATAAATTCATGCACCAATATTTTAACATATAGAACACAGTGCAGGATTTATGAACATACATAAAATCATACCATAGAAATGTTTACAAATAAATAAGATTTAAGAAGTTCTCTTGACACAGACACTATTGCTCTTTAAATATAGTTGTACATCTCCTCATTGATCAATTTATTCTTCCACATGGTTATTTCAATGCAAGATCTGATTATTACGAAAGGTCGGTGGTACAGTATAGGCAGACGTGGTCATCACTCAGCATCACCAGTTACATGGTTACAGAAAACAGAATCAGGACTGCACAGGGGCTCTAACTAACTGGGGACCTGACGGCCTATCAGAGGGGATTAATGTAAGGCATTCATAACTTGGCATATAAAAATAGCTTCATGGGTGATCTAATCCATTTAGAATGCTGAAGCACTTCTGGGGTAAATGTTATTAATCATCTATTTAATTGAAAATGCTTCATTTCACCTTTTGCTAAACAACTGTGACTGGCAAGTAACTCAAGACCCAGAATTTTGGTTCACTGATGGGAAGGACTGACGGGTGCGTGTGTGCTCAGGATCCCCAGGCCCTCACCAGCCTCCTCGTGCTGTGTGCTGTCAGCCCCTCCTGGAGTTAGCGGGTGAGCCCAGTGGGAAGGAGGAGTGAGGCGGGTCAGGGATGTCTTCTGGTTAATACTGTCCAGGTCACATTCTGTCAGCCAGCCAGCTCTGAGGCACTCTAAGCCAGCCTGTTGTTGTTTGAATAATCTTATCAAGTATTGCTTGGGCTTAGAATTTGTTCTCCCAAGATTTTTTTCTTTTTATGGGGACTTGACCTAGATCAGTTCACCTGAACAAATCGTGGGGTCAAGTCAGCCCCACTCAGGGGTGGCAGACCCAGGTCGGCCTCGGGTCACTGCCGTTTATTACCATTTTAGGATTAAGAGTTCATTCACCCTAGGCCCACTTGAGCTTTTGTTTTCTTTCCCTTTCCTATTTTGCAGTAGAGGTTTCTTTAACTTCTGTTTTGGATTTTGTAAGTTTGGCACTAAACAGTGAAAGCCCATTTCTACCCACTCCCTCCTGAATTTAATTCTCTTTGCTGCTCACCTGCCACTACTTCCCAAGCAGGTAACTGATGTCTTCCATTTAGGAAGCCGTGACAAAAACACATGACATGGGGTGACAGACCAGGAATCTGTTAAGGGTCCTGTAGCCCTCCTCAGTTTTGAAGTTTTAGCACCATATGTAGAAAGGAGATAATTTGTGGGAGGTGAGACAGCAGCCCACACAACTGGAGACTTTCAAAGGCACTTAATGGATATAAAACTCTGCAAATGAAACATTAAAAAATTAAGTTTCTCAACTTGTTTGTACATGGCTCATTTGGTTTTGAAAGCTTAATGTGGAGAACTGAGGCTGTCCGTATTCCTAGTGCTTCGGCGCATCTAAATTAAGCTATCCTGTTCAACTCATTTGTAAAAATGAACATTTTTTTAAAGTATATAGAAACATAATAGCAAAACATCTTTTGTAAAAGTTTTGATGCAAATTAAAAGCTACATATTGGTCAGGGTAACTGAGGCTTTAAATTTTGTCGGTGGGCTACGTCAGCAGGGTCTTTTGTCAGTGTGGTGAGTACAGTCTCAGGAACAGAGGCGAGCACTCTCCACATTTTAGAACTGACCTTCTTGGCATCACAGTTTTGGAGATTCCAGAGTCTGGGAGCAGTCACCCCACTTCACTAGCACTTGGAACCTGTGCGGCCCGCAGCGTAGGCCTTTCCCAGCAGCTGGTGGCGACCAGGGGCCCGTCCCTGCCCCTGCGGTAGCTGGGCGTAGCAGCAGCAGCAGTAAAGAGGGTTCCGGCACTCACAGACATCGCCACACAAACACACTGAAAAGGCAGATCGGACAGTCACCGTGCATGGCCGGGCATCCTAATTTTGTCAAGTGACAAAAAAACAATCTTACCAAGTGCCCCCGAGTGCGGCTCCGGTGACGCGCACTGGACATTTCAACTTCTAAAGGCAAGCCGGGGATCTTGCCACCAATTAAAGATCTAGTGCTTGTTTTTCATGGGCACCTGGGTGGCTCAGTCAGTCAAGCGTCCGACTTTGGCTCAGGTCATGATCTCACGGTTCGTGGGTTCAGGCTCCGTATTGGGCTCTGTGCTGACAGCTCAGAGCCTGGAGACTGCTTCGAATCTCTGCCCCTTCCCTACTTGTGCTCACTCACGCGCTCTCTCTCTCTCTCTCTCTCTCACAAATAAATATTAAAAACTAATAAAGATCTATTGCTTTTTTAAAAAGCTCTGCTTTCTGTTTTGTCTGGCTCTCTCAGCAGCCCGAGGTGCTGAATGTAAGGGCTTTTGGCAATTTGACTTCACACTCTCTCTCCTGTTGCTACTGAAAAGGTTTTATCAACTCCACTTGAGCAGGAGAACCCTTTCTAGTGTTCAACATAGAGCCAGGGGTCAGAATATGCTCCCAGGACTATAAAGGCCCAGGACCCTGCATTTTAAAGGTTACTTCTAAGCCTTTTATCGTAATCAAAAGTCACCTCAGATCCCACTTCACTTATGTCACTTGCTGCCAGCTTGTTCACAGTCTGGCGGGTGCTGCTTTCAATGGGTGTTTCCACTCCACAGGGGGCTGCTGGCAGTGTTATCTCCAGGCCTCTAAGCGCCAGCCGCTGCTGGCACAGCAGACGAGCTCGTGCTCTCCCGCAGGCTCTCAGCATCTTGGGCCATTTTCTACATTGTGCGTTTGGATAGGAAGTGGGTTGACATTCTCTGCAGGCGCCTTTTCCACAACCTCTCTCAGACCACTAAAAATATCTGGGGGCACCTGGGTGGCTCAGTTAAGGGCCTGACTCTTTGATTTTGGCTCAGGTCATGAACTTCCAGCTCGTGAGTTCGAGCTCCACCTCAGATTGCTCTGCGCTGACATTGTGGACGGGGTCTGCTTGGGATTCTCTCCCACTCTCCCCCCTCTCCTCTTTGTCCCTTCCATGCTCTTTCTCTCCCTCTCTAAATAAATAAATAATAGACAAACCTCAAAAATAAATATATATTCAGATTGCTACACTTCCTTATCCACCCCCCCCCCCCCAAGTTTTGGTTGGGCTGAATAGAAACCGATATTCATGTTGCAATAAAGCCCTTCAACTGCATTAGAGGTGGAGAATGAGAGATTTCGGAATGACCTTGTCCTGTTTCTCCACAATTCAAATAAGGAATGCCCTTGGAGGGAGGAAGTGGCCTTGGAATTGCTGAAGAGGCTGAGGCCATCTCTGGAGCAGGCTGGTAGGGGTCCTTCCGAATCACCGGAAGGGCAGGCACACCACACACGGAACATGCGCCTGTTTAACACTCAGCAGCAGTTAAGGTTAAAAGCAGCCCAGTCCAAATGGCTGGCTGAGGATCTCCTGCTACTGACTAGCACTGGGCCAAATGGCTTCACTTCTCACCTGAGCTCATGTAAAATCGGGTAACACCCTTATTGCGTCTCATGGGGACTGAGGCTTAATTTTTTTTAAAATTTTTTTGAGAGCACATGCGAGTGTCCATGATCAGGGGAGGGGCAGAGGGAGTGAGAGAATCTTAAGTAGGCCCCACGCTCAGCATGTAACCCAACGGGGGCTTGATCTCACAACGTGTAAGATCATGACCTGAGGCAGAATCTGTAGTTGGACATTTAACGAGGCTCAACTGAGTCACCCAGGCGCCCCTAATCACTCATCTTAAGAACTCTGGTGATGAGTTGGAAGTTATGAGTAAAAAGACCTGTGGATCAAGGCCATTTCCCTTACCCACCTGTCCGGCCACCCAGCAGTGCTCAGAGGAGGAATCCTGCCCTCCTCTTAACAATCCCAGGACAGCTCTAGTGGGGACACGGGCCCTTCAGGATCTGGGTTCAGAGTCACCGGAGACTAAAGACCATACTTGACAAGTCCTTGTTGTCGCTATGATGTCAGCCCCTCCCTGTGTCCCACAGGACACCTGATATGGGGGCCGGGACACCACAGCAGGTCAGTCAGGTTCATACCTGCAGTCGTCCCCTCCAGTGCTGACCACATACTTGTCATCATGAGAGAAACGGATGTTCGTCACGTGAGCTGAGTGGCCAAAGTAACGCTTATGTTTGGCCTGTGAACAAAAGTGAATGGAGACGGCTGAGACCCTGCTCCTCCCAGCAACCACAGACCACTTCCAGGACTCAAAGCTCCACATCCCAGAATCCTTCACTCCTGGGATTCCCATTTGGTCTGGACATTTCTGTTAGCCAGTCTTTCATTGACTGGTTTTCCTGTCTCATTCTTGCCTGGGGTGGCCAATTTGTACCCCCCCAACCTCCTTATCCCTTATCCCCTCCAAAGGGAGAGGAAAAGGTTAGGTGTCCCCAGATCTCCACAGGGCTGGAACAAGATTCCTCTTGTTCTAGATTCTAGGTGGCCATCCAGATATGGCCACTGTCTCCTGCAGACTACAGAAAAGAGCCTGGAGGCAGTGCAGGGAGTTTCTCTGAGGAAGACTCACAAATTTTTCTGTGCATGGAAAATCAAAGAGCTTCACCAGCCCAAAGTCATCTCCTGTGACAATGTTGAGGCCAGCATGGGTCACACATGCGCAGTTGACATCAGCCTTGTCTGCATTTCGTGGCCAGATGCCAATGACTTCGTCTCCCAGAATGCTGTTTGAGTAAGAAGAGGTATCAGAGAAGATGCATGGGAAGGCTTCCTGTAGTCAGGCGTCCCCTCCCAGGGAAAAGAGGGAGAGAGGGCTATTTTGCATCACTGGCTATGAGCATGTGGCTCTTCTGTCCCCTGCCCCTCTGTGCACTGACCCCAGCTCCTACTGTTCTGCTCTGCCCCCGTTCCTTACACCCCAAAAGAAAAATTACCTCCATCTTTGATTCTTTTCCTCCTCCAAGTCCTAGATGTGTGTATGCTTGGGCACCTTCAAGCTCACAGCTTGGTGGTGTCCCTTCCCTTGAACTGGCAAGCCACTGTTCCTTATCCTGCTAAGTGGCAGTGCCGCCCCTCCCGTCCCTCCTGGTGACTGGAGGCCTCCACTGCAGGGCGCCAGGGCTGAGCCAAGAGCTGGGAGGTAACTTCCCTTTGAACGTGCTGGATGAGCTTGAATTTGCTGGATGAGCTCGCGGATGCAGGACAGAGGGATTACACAGAAGGAAGGGCTTTGCATTTCATAAGCTCAGCTCCAAGAACCTTCTGCCCCCAGCCCTCAAAGACGAGACAACTCTGTCTCCGAGGTTTTTTACAGCCGGGCCACATACAAGCTTGGAGGCTGAGTCTGGCATCAGAAACTTCCTTGTGATCTTTTCCTTAAGAAGTGTTTTCCTCCAGGGGCGCCTGGGTGGCTCTGATGGTTAAGCATCTGACTTTGGCTCAGGTCATGATCTCACAGTTTGTGGGTTTGAGCCCTGTGTTGGGCTCTTGTACTGACAGCTCAGAGCCTGGAGCCTGCTTCAGATTCTCTGTCTTTCTCTGCCCCTCCCCTACTCACACGCTTGCTTTTTCTCAAAAATAAACATNTTGTAAAAATAAATAAATAAATAAATAAATAAATAAATAAATAAATAAATAAACAAACATGAAAAAAAAGAAGCATTTTCCTCTAGTCACCTTGTCCAGGAGGCCCAGGTGATCTTCTCAATGGCCACGGCTTCAGTGACCTGCTTCCCCAGGGGCACCTCGTGGACCTGGCGCTTGTAGGCTCCTGTTGACACCTGCAGGGAGAAGGAGGCAACCATGTCCGTCAGCTTTCTCCCCAGTCCGAAGGGCTCCCCTTAGTGGTGTCCTGTTTTCCCAGAACGCTGGCCAAGCCTCTGGAACCCTGGGACTTCAACAAACCCAAGTTCAGCTCGAGCTGCAAAGCCTGTGGTCAGCCTATAGCAAAATGCACATGCGCAGGGTAGTTTTCCATTCATTTTCTGGCTCTTTTCCAAAATCCTAAGGCAGCGGTTCCCCAAATGTGGCTCCTGACCTGCAGCTTCGGCATCATCGGCAAAGTTGTTAGAAACGTGTATTCCTGGGCCCCACCCCAGACCCACCGGATCAGACACGGTGAGGGGCGTACCTGGTAATCTGTGTTTTAACAAAGTGATGCTCTGGGTGATCTGTGATGCTCATCACTCAAGTTTGGGAGTCCCTGTTCTCAGAGAAAACAGATCCTTTGGTACAAAGGTAGGTGAGCTTTCTCATGGACGGCAACTGACATAGATGAGTTCTGAACCCTCTAGGACCTGACCTTTGCTTCTTTGGGAATGTTCTAGGGGGAGATAAGCATTTGCTAGAAAATCTCTAGCTCCATCTACTCCTGTGGGTGTCTCTAGCCTGGCCACCCTAGGTTTTCCTGCTTTTCATGCAATGCACTGAGATCTTTCCCACCTCAGGGCCTTCATACAGATGGCCCGGAACAGTGTTCCCGCCTCTCTTTGTTGGCTAACTCCTACACATCCCACCGACCTCAGCTTAAATATCACATGTGTGGAGAGGAAGTGAGTCTAAATTCAGCGCCTGTTAAATGCTCCCGCAGCACCCTGTACTTTTCCTTCGCAGCACATAATCACAATTTGTAATTATAGGTATATTTTGTGGTTATCTGTTTGATGCTTGTCTTCTCCCTTACAGGGAAGCTACAGGAGAGCAGGGACCAGGCCCGTCTTGTCCATCCAAAAGCCTAGCACAGCGCCCGGTTCAGGAAATAATCGATGAATGGGTCCCCTCTCATTTCACAGTGGGTATCCACTCCCGGCCAGCTCACTAATGCGTGGTATAAATTCAGGGTGCTGGACAAGAAACTGTTCTCTTTTCAGCTGTGAGTCCTAATGGTGGGACCCCTCTCCATCCCTCCCAACCTGTCAGTTCACCCGGGACCCAGTGAGGAGCCCCCACTGCAGGCCAGGTGTCTGGACTCCAGGCGCCGAGTGTGGACGGGCCACACCACCCCACACCCGCAAGTGAAATGACTAAATATGAGAAGCCACACGGGCTTCGGTAGAGCCCCAGAGAACAGAGGTTAGGAAGCTTCAAACGGGAGGAAGTAACAGGAGGATTAAAGTTATTAGGGCTTGAGCTGCCTGCGTCTCTTACTGAAGGACAACTCTACTTTTTTAAGTTCTGTTTCTTCAACGTTCTTAAATGCTCTCGGCCCCTGTTTCTTCATTTATAAGGTAGGGGGGAAGCGCTCCTATAAGAGGAAATGGGTGCATAGCATGGCACAAAGTAAGCCCTCAATTAACATAAGCCACCACTGTTACTGTTGCTGTGATGATGGTGATGATGATGATGATTCTTGGTTGCCCCAGCTATTAGCAAAGCTGAAACATACCTGGATGTATCTGCCATCCGCAGAAAAGTCCATCTGAATGACAAAGCTTGGAATATCTTTGCAGTAGCCAATGCGATTCAGGCTTGTGCCCTGAGTGAGGTCATAGAAGTCAACTGTGTGTTCGGAAGAACCAACGGCTAAGAATCTGCTGTCTGGGCTGATTCTAGAAAAAGCAATCCAAGAGCATGGTCTGTGAGAAGGCTGGTCCGGCATCGGGTCTGCTCTAGAATGGGCCTCCCAGGCTCAAAGTCAAGATCTCACCTCATGACTCACACATGGTTAGCATGCTAGGGAGCTCAGCCATCTCTCCGTACCCAGGCCCATGGAGGTACGGGAGTGGGTGTGTGGGGCCTCACGCAGAACGGCACTGTGCGTGTAGTTTTTACCACCCCTCTTCGTGGAAATTAGCAAAGACACGTCTGAGAACTGATGTGTGAGGGAGTCTCCTTTCATGGCTGGCTCGTTCAGAGGGACCCTCCCACAACAGAGTTCTTCATTCCACTCATGACCTTTCCAAGAAAGGCACCCACAGAGAAGGAGAATGGGTGCCCTCCTCCCTGCCCGGACCACCTGCTATGTACCTGATATCTTGGATTGCAGATTTCCGGTCTCGTTTCTTCCCCCAGACTTTCAGGCTGTTCACCAACAAGATGACAAACTCTCCGTTCTTCATGCCAATGGCCACCATCTCCCCGTCGGGGCTGTAGGCTGCACACCTGGCCGCGTGGCCCAGGTTCACCTTGTTAAGCAGTTTCTATATCGACAGAAAGTAACGTGACCTAAGCCCCGGGCCTCCGCGGCCGGTCTCCACGGGAAATCCTGCCCCCAGGCCAGAGCAGTCAGGCTCTGCTGCCGCTTCGGGCCTCTGAACGTCTTGCTTTTTATAGTAAGTGTCCCTGAGGAACCGAGGCGGGTAGTGTGTTTTCATCAGAACAGCTTGGACAGAGGTTGGTGAACTTTTCAGTAAATGGTTTGGTGGTAAACACCGTAGGCCCTGCGGTCCATATGAACTCTTCCAGCCCAGACACCGTGTAAGCAACGCGCATGCTTCACATCGTAGACACGGGCGGCAAGCCAGACTGGATCGTCCCGTCCCGTCTCAGACTGCCCGCCTCTTGCTCAGAGCAAAGGGTTTAAGCTTTGGGACCTCTTGGTTCAAACCCTGAACCCTTGCCTGCCACTACTGGCTGGGTGTGCTTGTGTCAGCTACTTCCCCATTTTCCTATTTGAACTTTTTTTTTTCTTAATTAACTTTTGAGAGAGAGCACGGAAAGGGGGGAAGAGAGAGTGAGCGAGAGGGCGTGCAGGCACACGTGAGAGAGAGAGAGAGCGAGAGAGGGAAGGAGGGAGGGAAGGAGAGAGAGGGAAGGAGGGAGAGAACACAAGTGGGGGAGGATCAGAGAGAGAGGGAGACACAGAATCTGAAGCAGGCTCCAGGCTCTGAGCCGTCAGCACAGAGCCCAACATGGGGCTCAAACTCTCAAACCATGAGATCATGACCTGAGCTGAAGTAGGATGCTCAACCGACTGAGCCATCCAAGCACCCCGTGAACTTTGTTGCTTTATTTACTGAAATGTCCCATTCGGGAACATTTGAAATTTTAAGTCATTTTTTAGTCTTCCCAGCCAGGAAAGACCTATCTGTTTATTTTTTAGATTTTGTGGATTTTTTTTTTAACAAGAAGCACCATTTTCAGACTATTGCCGTACTATAGCTATACGTGGGTATATGCAGCGAACAGCCAGCCAGATTGGGCATGTGTGAGTGGGATTTTCATCACCAGGCTTCCTAACTTCATTGCTGACCTACCGCATCCCCCAACTCTGGCCGGAACCCTCCGCACTCCAGGCTCCTGCCGGGCCCACCTGAGGGCATCGGAGCTCACAGGGCCCCTCACCTTGTCGGCCAGGTCCCAGATGCGGGCCGTGCCATCGTTGCTGGCGGAGATGAAGATGTCCTTGGAGGGGTGTGTGGCCAGGCCCCAGATCTCCCCTTCCATGTGCCCATCAATGAGGATGTTGGAAGCGGCATTTTTTTCACCAACTTCAATAATTTCTCCATCTTTGGTTCCTACTAAAATTTTGCCCTGTTGTCATGAGAACATTATTAGGAAAAAGACAAACACCATCTGATCGCACTCATGTGATGCACCTGGTCTGACATGTAGAAGTAGGCCGAATGGTGGTTGCCGAGTGCTGGGGGGGGGGGGGGGGTGTCAAGGGGAGTGAGGACTTCCTAGCTACAGACTTTCGGTTCTACAAGACAAAATGTTCTGTGGGTGGATGGTGGCGATGGCTGCCCGACACTGGGAAAATTTTATGTGACTTATGTTTTGCTACAATTTAAAATGAAATATATTGATGATCTATTAGATATCTAGTAGGTGACAGATTGGTAAAAAATAAGATTTGTATTTTAAAGAATAATTTAAAGGAAAACACTACTGGAGCAACGTGGGAAAGTGGCCCCTNTTGTGTTGTTAACAACACAATTGCCTGCCCTTCCGTGACCCCCTCACTTTCCTTTTGTCTCTCAGCCCTGGATGAGAGCAACGGCACAGAGACTGCCATCATCTCGTCTCTGCCAGAACATTCCACTGACTGCGAGCTCACTACAGAGCGGGGTAGTTTCTGTAGTTGGACTGCTCGGCTTCTTCCCAAATTCTTCCTCACACAGGACAAAGAGCTACTCCCGAGGACTTCCGGGTTCCGGGCCTCGCTCTGCCTTCACCTCCCAGATGTCTCCCTACCTACTCCGTGACTGGTATTCATCTATCTAAAACCAAAACTCTCGATTTCTAATTATGGAGACTCTAAGTCAGGTCTGCCGTTTTCAATGGGGAACATCCAGAAGGCAAATTGTTAGACTGCTAACAATTCAAAAATATAAGCACAGGGTATAAAACAGAGGTTAACGCTTATTTTTTCAAGGACCTCAGAATTTCTTGGGGAATAAAAAAAAGACAAGAAGAAAAGGAACACACACACCATGGCTAAGATTCTGATTTGGCAGCTCTGGGTAAGAGCCTGGACGGCCATATATTAAAAAGACAACAACAAGAAACAACTCAACAGTGGTTTCTGATATTCAGCCCAGGTAGGACTTGAAAACCTATGGCTTTGAGTCAGACAGTTTGATGGCCTCTTACTGTCCCCCCTTACTGACCACGTAACTGTGTGCCTGGGCAAACTGTTTACTATCTCTGTGCCTACAGTAATACTAGTATCTATAACAGTAGCAGCTGACGTTGAATGTGGCTCTGAACCAGGCATAATGGGAGGCGCCATGTATTATAATGCGCGCGACCCTCACAGCCACCCGTGTGCTGGACACAGAGAGGTTCAGTAACACACCCAAGGGTCACCCAGCCAGCGCTATTCAGAAGAGTCTGCACCTGGGTCTGTGGGACCCTAAGCCGACTCCACCGCAGTGCAAGTCACACGGTGGAGGCCTGCGTTAAGGATTTAACAACCCGGCACAGGGGATGAGTCTGGCTGAACTGCCTCTCTCTCGGGGCCCCCCCCACCCGGCCCACTCACTTTGCCGCGGCACACGGAGCGCACACACTCCACCAGCTGCCCCGTCTCCAGCTGGAAGGCCCGGCAGCGCTTCATCTCCTGGTCCCACAATTTCACAGCCCCTCCTTCTTTGGTCCTGAAAAAGATTGAGGGGAACTTGGCAAGTGGGCCCTTGTCCCGAGACTCGCCCTTGAGGTGCCCTGTCCCTATCATCAAGGCCACCGGGGCCCAGCAGCACAGACCCTCCAGGGTGCCCTCTTTTCTGGCCCCGCTGAAGGTAGTGACAACCACTGTGACTGGCAGGTTTCCTAGGATACTTTCAAACGCCAGCGTGGCAGAAGACGACTGCCATCTGAAGTACCAAGCCGTGTCTTCATTAGCACGAAGAAACACGAAGAGAAACGTTTCTCTGCTGCTCGGCTTCCTTCTAACGTCTCTGTCCCCAGGAGAACTCCTCTCCCCACCTCTCCGCCCTCCCGCCCCCCAAGAGCTATGGGAAGTAACACTTTATGAAGAGCACAGTCACTCGAGTCTACTCAAGAACACCTCTCTGGATTTTCAACTACCATTAAGCCACCCCGCTCCTTCTCTGACTTGTACTCTGAAGGTCTCGGCCCAGGGCCCTCCTGGAGAGATGGCAGGCTCGTTTCCCCGGCGCAGACAAGACGGGAGAAAGAAAATCTGCATTTTCTCCCAGTGGGAGATGCTTCTGTCTATGTCTCCCAATACGGGAAGGTCTGCTGTTCCCAGAGGAGTTTCGGCTTACGGCCGCTCTTTGCCACCGGTCACTATGAGTCCGTCCCGGAGGGTCGTGTACATTGTGAAGACGGGGCCCGTGTGAGCCTTGGCCACCAGCCGGATGAGAAAGTGGTCCTTCCACACGTAGACGTCTCCATTGATGGCACCCGTGAAAGTGAGGTTGTTCTGTAAACAAAGGGACAGCTTCCGCACCAGGACATTCACAGCACCTCTCAAGAGGGCCCCCTCCCAGCCTCCTGCTCCTTGGTTAGGGAACTAGAGAAAGAGACACACACACACTCAAATTGACCTTCTGTGCTAAGGAAAGGCAAAAGACCTGGCTGGAAACCACAGGAGCACATAATAACAAAATCACCTAGCTCTGAAGTTCACTCTACTGAGGCAGTTCGGGGGATTTGACCTTCCCACGGTGTGCACCTCTGCGTTTACTTGAACTTCCATCCTGGCATCTACCGCCCAGACGACTGCAGGGGAAGGGGCGGGGCTCCAGCCCAAACTCTCCTGGGCTCATGAACAAGGTGCACATAAGCCCATACCCGCAGGACCCAGAGGTGGCTGTGTTTCAGAACGGCCCCAGGGGAGCCTGCATTGGCTGAGGGTGCCTCCTCACGGCCTATGCAAGGGGGACCTGCAGCATAAGAGGGTTAAGAGGAAGGGGACGCTGCCCAGAGTGGGAATTGGCCCCATACCTTCTGAGGCTGTCTAGCCCAGCCCGGCAGGGTTACAAGTCAGCCCGCCTCTAGGATGATGAGGCTCCTGCCCCTAGGGTGGGTCCTGCCTATTGTAATGAATATTTGGAGGGAAACAACTGGGAAAGATACAGTCAACTCACCCATCTGTGCTAAAGAAAGGGAATAAAGTGTGCAAGTAAGCCAATAACAGCAAAAATGTAGAAATAGCTTTCTTGCGTTTTGCAGCTTTGTGGCTATCTGTGCCCCCCATGCCCATGCCCGGGGTTCAGGGTCCCCTCTCAGGAAGCTTCTGCTGGAACTCACAGCACCGAAGGCCACGGAGAGCATCGTCTGCATCTTGGCGGCCTCCATGGACCCGATGACCCCTTTCTTGTAAAGCAGGGCGCTGCCTGCCAGGGTCCAGAACTTCATATGTTTGACCCCGACAGACACAAATTGCGTGTCTGAGTCAGGGCGAAATTCCACCACAAATATGCGCTCCAGGTGACCCCCTCGGCTGGCAACCTTGGCGCCTGTATGGGTGAGAGAGTCTGGTGAGGTGGGTCCTCCCGCACTCCGGGCTCAGGATGGTTCTCCATCCAGCAAGGCCCAGGGTACACTTCAGCTGTTCCTACTTCCTCCAAAGTACCCTCCCTGCCTCAGGCATGACTCTCAAGGCAGAGAAGAGAGAGTGGGGGAAATTTCCAGAGCAGCAGGTGCTGCTAACATAACCCCCATCCCACTCCACCCCCAACACAGCCATATCCAGGCACCCATGAATGCACAGGAAGGGATGGCCCTGAAGATGGAAGCTTCCAGATACCAGAAAAGGACAAAGGACACCCTTCATCTTCCCATCTCTTGTCTCCTACCACATCACAGGATTCCTGCCTCCTGGAAGTTGAACCTTCCCCTCAAATGTAGAGACTCAATCCTTTAGAGTGTTCTTAATTTCTGTCCAAGATTTTCTGCTTTTACTTTCCTAAAAAAAAGTCCTTCACATTCTTTTGTCTTTCATGGCTTTTAGGTTTAAAAATTCTACCTTTAATATTTAAATACCAGTTTTTTTCCCCTCAAGCCCATTTATTTCTGATTTGATTCATTTGCTTTTTAACTTTTGTCCCCAGCAAATCCCAGCTCTACCAGTTATCTGTAAATCAACTTTGGGAACATTACTGTAATGTCTTGGTGCCTCGGTTTGCTCATCTGTAATTTGGAGATAATGATAGTTCCCAATTTATAAGGTGTTGTGAGGATTAAGAGATCAGGTGCAAGCAAAGCCCCTGAGAGCCGAGCTTGGTACAGCGACTGCTCAGCAAATGTCCACTTGTTAGTGTCATCACCTTCTAGACCTGCCTTCTCGCCTTTCAGCTTACTTCATAAGCCTATCTGTTTTTACCTCATTATTTTTCCACCTTTGAGTTTATTTTAAACTTTTCTTTCCATTTGCTTCTAACTTATTCTTAATGTTTTAGGTCCAATTTCCTCTATTTACTCATGTGTACTTTTTCCTGCACCTCCTCATCACTAACCTTTTTAAAAATATTTGGGTATCGTTAACGTACAGTGTAATGTTAGTTTCAGGTGTACAATACAGTGATTCAGCAGTTCTAAACATTCTTCCGTGCTCATCATGGTAAGTGTTCTCTTAATCCCCTCTTTCTGTTCCACTATGTGTTTGTTTTAAATGGCCCCCCAGTTGAGTGGTGGTGGGCTCTGGCATAGCTGGCCTGGCACCTCACACTCATCCTTCTGGGGGCCCTTCCCAGGACCGGCTGGGGAGACTGCATGTCACCTCTCACACCGGTCATTCTCTCTCCACGTATGCAAAGTTCGACTCACCAGAAAATACATTCCTACTCAGAGCTTGGAGGTTTAAAAACTCATGTTCTTCAAATATACCATAAGCTAAGTTAAGACGAACACCACACTGGGGGAAAACATTTGCAACATGTACAGGAGACAAAGAAGTAACCAGAATAATCAGTAAAAAACCACACATCATAAGGAAAATACAAACAAATACCCCTTCCCCAGTAGAAAAAGGATTCCAATGGCTGGATTACAGAAGAAGCAATACAAGTGGCCACTAAAGAGATAAAGGATCATTCCTGGTAGTCAAAGGGGATATGTTGTTTCACTTTGCACTTTCTTCTTATTTAAAAAAAACTTTTTTAATATTTATTTGCTTTTGAGAGACAGAGAGAGACAGAGCACGAGCAGGGGAGGGGCAGAGAGAGAGAGAGGGAGACACAGAATCTGAAGCAGACTCAATGCTCTGAGCTGTCAGCACAGAGCCTGACCTGGGGCTTGAACTCATGAACCCTGAGATCATGACCTGAGCTGAAGTCTGATGTTTAATCAACTGAGCCACCCAGGTGCCCCTGCACTTTCTTCAAAGCAACTGTTTGTTTTTTTCTGGTCTTAATCCATGGACACTTATTGTGGAGGTGACTGTGTCCCACTTTACACTGGCTTCTACGTTCCTCAGAACAAGTTTCATACAAGTATCTAGGACCTGACAATGTGCATCTTATATACAATAAGCTCATTTCTTAGTCAGCTTAGTTTCTGAACTACACGTGCGTGCACACACACACACACACACACCCACCTGGAGTTCAACAAAACAGTCCTTTAACAAAAGAAGCATGAGTGACATGTTCTCTAATGGTAACAAAAATGCATATAAACCTTCCTCAAAACTGTATCACTTGTAAGCAGAACTTGAAGCTAAGGCCCACACACAACCATCTCAGGAGAGCTGGTGGGAGGTGACACACCCTTAGATATCACTGGCTCAGAACCCCTCTGCAGAGAGCCAAGCTCTGGTTCCCCAAAGACAAAGGGGAGAAAGTTACCAAAGAGAAGGCATCCGCTGATCATGTTCAGAAGCACGTTTAAAAGTCCAGGCTCCACTAGTCTGCCCTATGGCAGTCAGAAGGGACCCTGGGTAGGAAGGGGTCTGCGCTGGGCCAGGGCCAGAGCAGGGACTGCTCAGAGGGGCAGATGGCAGAAGTGAGGAGAATGGGCCTGAAAAGAGTAGCCTGTGCACAGGGCTCAACAGGATAACCCTCTTCTGAGGAACTAGGCACAGACTTGGTCTTGGCCACTGTGGACAGCAGAGTTAGTGCCGTAGAAGAAAGGTATAAGCAAGTTAAGCTCTCGCAGAAGAAAGGGCTTTATAAGACATTTCCAGCCATGGGTGGGCTGCCTTGGGAAGTGATGTGGGCCACAGCCCCGCAAGTATTTAGTGGAGGAGGGGAGCCAGCCTGTCAGGAGTGCACTTGTGGGGACTGCCCCACAGGAAGGATAGGGACCAGGCAAAAGATTTCTCCAGTCCTTCCAAGTTCACGAGGCTATGGGTCAGTTGTTTAAGACACTCAGTGTCTCATCCAGGGCTGAGTCTATTTAAGGCCAACTGGACAGGACAAGAAGTGAAGCTGCATCCCTAAACCATAGATTATGGGGCCCTCTGGACACAATGCACTGATGAACAAGAAAATGAGAAAGGGACTGAATATGATAAAAGAGTCTCATTATTAAAGTCTGCAGGTTCCCAACCTCTTTTTCTCACATGGGAGCTCAGGAGGGACTAGAACTTAGCTCCCATCTCTTTACAGCTCCCTCCATGGGGAGGTGCTCAGATAATGGGTCTCCAGAAGCCCTGAATTGGAGAAGAGCCACCTCTGTGCGTGCCCGGCTCTGCATGCCCCAGATACAGGCTGCCCGGCTGGAGACAGACCTCATTAACGTCCTAACTAATTGGATCTGTTCTGCCAACCTGAGAATACACTCGAAAGATTACACATCTTTGATTCTAACATGAACATAAATTTAGCAGCAGCCTGTGTGTGTGTGTGTGTGTGTGTGTGTTGGGGGAAGGCAAGAGAGAAATCCTGTAACGCTAAATGTAAACCTTGATTATAAGGTGAATCCCCATTTCAAAAAAGTTAAAATGTAAGGAAAAAAAAAATGTTTTTGAGCCCACGGTGGTAAAATCCTGCCCCAGCTCCCGGAATGAGGCAACCAAGGTGATAAGGCTCTGCGGTATCTGGAGGTCACGGAAGGAATACTAAGGACAAGGACATCTGGGGAAGAAGGGAGTGAAGATGGAAAAGGGGGAGGCTGAGGACTTCTCTCCGAGGAGGAAGGCTGCCAGCACAGGGGGCACTTTCCCAAAGTGCTCCCAGGCCTTCCACTGGCCAGCCCAGCACTCCCCTGGCCACAGAGTCCAGGGATCCGATCAGCAGCTTCTCCAGGCTCGGGAGATCGCCGGTTTCAGCTGACCCGGCAGCAGTGCCTTCGATGGCCTTCGGAGTGAGGCCCATCTAGGTCTGAGCCCAGCACACACCACAAGCGAGCCTCCCACCGGGACAGCCACCCCGCTCCTTTTACCTTCCTGCCAACGCCAGACAGTGATGGTGTGCTCGGGGTCCACTCCCACCGACACCAGGAGCTTCCCGGTGGCGCTGAAGTTGATGTAATTCACCCCCTTTGAGTGGAAGCACCGCAGCATAGACAGGGTGTGTTTGGTCATGGCGTCCCAGATGTGGATTGAAGGTGTTGTTCCTGAATGTGGGAGGCATGACACAGCACTAAGGCTGGAGAATGGCGGGGCCACGGCAAAGCTTGCATTCACTCAAAAGCCTTTTTAAGACAGATATTCGGGGGTGTTACAGGTACTGGGCCTAAGAGACCTACAGCCTGACCTGGCCAGAGGTGAAGACAATGAGAAACATCTGTTGTGCTTTTAGAGGCAGAGCCCTAAGGGCATTTATGTCCAACACACACACTTGTAGAGGAGTTTATACAAAGGCAACTGGTGAGATCAATGATCTGTATCTGCAGTTGGCCAGATACAGTCAGCAAACACGATACAGCGACACGATTTTGCAGCGAAGATTCAAACTACTCACGGATGGAACAGCCTTACCTTGGGTCTCCGTAATATCAACTGCATTGGGTGGGCAATGGCAATGAGGAAGCGTCAAGGGAAAACAATAGCTAAAATAAGTCACGTTTCTGATAGTGAAGCACTTAACACCAGCATCAGGAAGTTCCAAATTAAATTTAAAAATGGACATGGGTTCAATGAAAACAAGCAGAAGGATATGTTCATAAAAACTGCCTTTGAAATGACAAAGTTCCAACACACACCTTTCCACAAATGTGAAATGTGACTCAGTTCACATTTGTCACTGGCAGTTTCCTAGGGTGCAGGAGAGCCGGGCACACAGACAAGCTACCCTTGCCAAGCACAATCACCAGGCTTCAGACACGGGGCTCCTTAACTGACACCTGGCATCTGAAAAATTGTTCTCCACAAGCCCCCAGGGAGGGGGGCATCCATTTATTTGGATTATCACACTGTGGGCTGACTTCATGATCCCTGAGCATCACCAATCACTGGATATTTCCACTCAGATGACACAGATATATTTAGGGCTCAAAAAATAATAGCGATGTCAAGAATGGGTAGATGTCAGCAACCCACTGGCCCCCTTTCCAGATATTTGCTAAGAAGTCAATGTCCCTGCTCAGCTGGGAAAAGCCCAGCTACGGCACAGCCCTCCTACCTATCTGGCTGGTGGCCACCACGTTCCTGTACTTGGGATGCTGGTTCACCGTGAGGCAAAGGATGTCGTCCGTGTGCTCCAGGTAGAAGCTTTGGCTCCCTAGGGGGCAGACACGGGAGGGTGAGCAGGGGAGCTTTCGAGACTTCACAGGACAATGTCGAAGCATCATATAGGGTCTCGAAACGCCTCGTCAAAGTGAGAGATCAAGGCCACAAGTTCACAATTTTAGAATCATTCTTGGGGAGATGGGAGAGCATTTTTTACATCTACGTATTCTGTTCCAAGCCTGGCAGAAGAGCTGGGGTCTGTCCCCTAGCACATACCAGCTCCCCTTCCATCCCTCCCATGGCCTGTGTGGGTCCAGGGCACAGTCCAAGTGCGAGGCTTCCAGGGTCCAAGGTGATCATGGAGACAGTACTTAACTGAGCAAAATGGCACCACTTACTCATCTGAAAAGGAAGTCTGAGGAACAGGAAAATATTTAGGGAATCTCTTTTGAATCATTGTTATTTCTCAGTGCCAGTCCACTTGGAAGCCTACTGGACAGCACAGGTGATGTATTCATCCCCTAATGCCCTAACTCCATACGTATCACAGAAAGTAGAAGAGAGCACAGGAAATATTTATTATCTACTGTGGAAAATGGGTTTGCTGACTTCCAAAGTGGCCGCTGTAAACCCATCCAAATATCCAACAACTAAGAGGTAAGTGATGGCACTGATGTACAAGGAAATAGCACATTGCTGCTAAAGTGACCGTATGTCTGTAAAAAAGAGAAGACGTATAGAAAATTTTGAGGTCTTCCTCCCCCGCCCAAAAACAGATCGTTAGGTGCTCAGCGACTTCACTGTCTAAAAAGGTATGCATTAAATAAGTGCGTGGAATTGGGAAGGCACATAAAAATTTGAAAAAATACAGGGGGTCTGTTTTGAGATATAAAGCAAGTAAGGCAAGATGTTAACATATGTCAATCTGGTGGCAAAGGTACAGGTGTCAAATTCATTTCTGAATGCTTCCTTTGCCTTGCGGTGTTTCTTTTCAAACTCTTTGTTTCATGTGAGTTACCCTCTACTAGTTAAGGGACATTTGGGGTGCTTTAGCTACAGATTAACAGTTCTCATCCTTACAGTAAATCTGCAACTAGTCAAAACAGCAAAACTTGAAAATCTGAGCTGCTAAAAAATTAAGAAAAGCTCCCCTATGCTCTGTTCTTGGTAACCCGCTGCAAGCAATTTTTCCACTCCCTACACCCTCTTTCTGGCTTCTGTCCACTCTCCCAGCATCTGAGCAGCTGATGGAAACACAGACGTCTCCCTCAGAGGGCTGACAGCAGGGTGTTGTTGGAAAGAAAGAGGGCTCTGACCTTTGAGCGGGGGCCTCGACACTTTCTGGGACCAGATGACACCAGTGAGGAATCGACTGGAAAGGCTCTACCAGGATGAGAATGCATCAGTTTGGGGGGCATCTCAAGATTGGGGGAGTACAAACAAGGGGACTAAAGAGCAGGATCCTGTCCTCAGAGGGGGGTCCTCGGGCTGAATTACCCGTGGAGAGGTTCTGGAGCACGCCAGCCGCCGCAGTGTGGAAGATGATGTCCGCACCGTCGTTCAGGTAATGCAGGTTGTTGCGACAGTCGAATCCCCTGTAGCCAAACACGTGGTCGAGAGCCAGCTCCTACGTTCCCACACAGAGATAAAAGCGGCTCTCAGAGGAAGTAAGCTCAGAGGCACAAACCCACACTCTGGGAGCAGCCACTTACCTCATGGGAACTGCATGGCTGGTCAGACAGCCAACAGCCCACAAAAAGCATTTTGCTTCTTGACTAGCTGAGGCTACAACACAGCCCTTTCTTCAGCTCCCTGAAAAGCTAGGGAGACGGGCCAACACACAGAATTACAGGGAGTTTTCTAAATAGTCTAGATAAGCTTCCAAGCTCTGCAGGGGAATCAAGGTCTACTGATCTGAAGCCCTATAAAGGTCACCTAGAAGTTGTAGGTCTGTGCCTTGGCAGGCACTCTCTGGGGAAGCTGAATGGTGGCCCGGAGGTTTGCTTTGATTCCCACGAATGTCGCTGGGCCTGGCAGGGCAGAACACTGAGGCAGATGCCATGCCTGTTCTGTTCTTTGGTGCTTGCCCTACAAAGTTCTACATAATTTGCATTTTTTTCCAACAACTAGATCCTGTTCTGGGTTTAAAGTCTTTCTTTTCTTCCTGTTTTATCTTCCGTGATTAAGATCAGGATCAGTTTTAATATGATTTGATACACACGTACCACTGGTAGCTCTTCTGTGCCAGGCACTGGGTTGATTGGTTGGTTGGTTGGTTGGATACAGGATTACGATGTGGGTCCCTGATTCTACGTTCCCTGATTTCTTTCTCCAAAGCTCATCAATTGCAAACATCAGATTAATTGTCCTAAATTACCACAACCCCTCCTTATTCCAGAACATTCACTGACTTTCAGTACCTATGGGATAAAGCCCAAGCTCCTAAGTTGGCACAATTATCCCTGCTCACACATCTTATACTCCTTGGTGAAGCTGAACTATTTAGCCAATATATCATGAGCTTTCCTACCTTTAAAATTTTGCTGGAGAATGTTTCTCCTCTTTTCATCTCAGCCTTCCCCCACCTCAATGTGTTTCTCAGAAACTGTGTATGTAAAATGTGACCCCTCATCCCAGTGGACAACTGACTCAAGCTGGGCCAGTCACGTGGTTTCTTTAGACTTGAGGACACTGGGCTGTTTCAGTTCAGAGATATAAACTCAGGTGCTGGGTCATACCCATTTGTCTACCAAAATAGCTCAGGAAGTGTGCAGAGAAAGAGAAGAACGCATCAGACAGACAAGGCCGTGGTGGGCAGAGAGAGGCACCATCTTGGTTTATGATGGCTTTTCGGCTTCTGGATCCTGCATCTTCTGACTTGTGCTCTGTTTCATGATAAGTCCCCCCAGCTAGTCCCCCCTTTCCAATTACAAAATGTTAAGATGGATTCTTCTGTCCTCATGAGAGATTATATGAAATGTTTCATGGGAAGTACATACGTGATACGTGGCTCATGGTAGGTGCTCAAACAAAGTTAGAGACAAAGAATAAGCTTATGTTCTCCCTGTGTCTTCCCCCACTCTCCACCCCTGAGTGAGACTGAGTCTAGGGGAAAGGAGACAGATTTGAAGGACATGGGACATTTGCAAGTGAGGACTGACAGGACCTAGTGGCAGGGCTGAAGGAATCTGACCCGGTGGGTGTGATTCTGGGATGGGGGACACAACACTCTGTAGAAGGGAGAAGAGACCAGAGAGGCCCATCAGCTGCACTCAAGTTTACCTGAAAGTATCTTGCCATACGCAGATGGTGGCGTTCACTGGGCGGATCTTAGAACACTGATATTAGACCAAGACCAAAATAGCTTAACGACTCCTCACCTCAACCAGTTTCTTTTTTTTGGTGATGTTGTTCTTCTGGAGTTTCTCAGGCTGGGGGGCTGCTCTGCTAACAGGTGGTCTGGAACACAGAGCCACAATAAAACAAAAACAAAAACACAGTGTTGAACAAAAGGCAGCAAGGTGGCTTGTCCAGTGCGCTCAGCTAAGGCCAGCGCCAGGCTCCTCTCTCTCTTGTCCCCCAGTCAGCCGACCCTCCCCCTGGGTTTTTTCGTCCTGCTTCTGCCCTCACTCCCGCAGAAAAAGTAGATCCTGTCATCCAGGTTCCCACTTGATGGGGCCTGATTTACCGGCACTGGGGTGGGCTTCCCCAGACCTAAGGCATCGGAGTCAGGGATCAGTCTCTCCACCTTCTGGGAGCCAGGAAGATCCGTGAGCCAGAGGGGCTGGTTTCACAACTAAAGAGGAGCCTAAGAATGAGAAGGAAGAGGCTGTGCTTCCTGAGTCTACTGGCCAGTTTTCAGACAGGGATATGCCTGTGTTATTCAGAATTAGGTGGCCAGAGATCATGCCACGGTGTCAAGTGGGACATACAAGTCAGGTCTGGGAAAAGGCCCAGAGGGCCAAGTGCCCAGGTCATTTATGCCACACAAAAGGGCAAGTAGGAAGTACAGGGAGAAAAGACAAGGAATGCCCCCTGTGTCCTGTACTGTAGCGGCATGGTCTACATTAAACTGCCGCCATCATCCCCAAGTTTGCCTTTCCCTTCTCGGTTTTGGACTCAGTCCTGCAAACTTAGCTAAGAGCTTTCATAATGGGGAAGTGCTCTACTCTGACATGAGTAAGCCAAGTTTCTCTGACACGGGGTTCCCTTAAATCACACTTCTCGGAGTTTAGGAAATGGATAGGGGAGAGCTGTAGCAGGTCCCGCTGCGTGTTCCAAATCCATTAGTTATTGCTCTTGGGCTATGCAAAGAGAAAGGATTACCTTGATCCCCTTGTAAGCAGCAAACAAAGCCAAGTGAGAAACTTAGTACAGTTTAGAGCCGTATTAGCAACCACCTCATTCATGCACAAGCATTATCCAAGTGAACAGACATTCCTGTGTGGCACAAACCATGCTTCCCGAGCATGCCAGCAAAGAACTAAAACAGAAATGAAAGAGTGCACCAGTCTACAAATTCAGAAAGCTCATACCCTGGCGTCTCTGGGCAAACTCTGCACTAAAGCGCCTACAGAATAGGGAGAAAAAAGGAAGCCTTGTCAATGCTTCCCGCACACTCTCCGCGACTTTGCGGATGCGCCTGGGGACGCTGCTTATTTGAGAGTGTGCTGGGGGAAAACTTGTCGTCAGGAAAACAATAACATCCTCCTGGATGTCGTTGGGAATTAGGCACAATGGATGCTTTGTTTGAGAATCAAGTTCAACTCATAATTTAGCCTAACAATTCCCAGTGCTTCTTGGTAGGGCGGCTTGCCCGCTGGAACGGCTTGCATTTTTGGGCTGGGGAAAAACAAGTTACCTTTATTTTCTGAGAAACTCTTCAATCCAAACACGTTATGCAATCATAAGTGATAATTGGACCAAATGGTATTATTATCTGCACTGAAGAATAGGGAGTGAGCACATCTCTGCAAAACGACACCCCCGGCTGATGTCATTGCTGCCAAATTGAGCAAAACCGGGAGGCTGGGGGCATGCCAGTTCTCGCAATTAGACACTTCCTTCACATTAATTATCACTTCCCAGGACATCTGCTCTTTCTTCTGTTTTAGTGGGACTTTCAAATGAAATCCGTGGGTTTCTTCTTTCACCTAAGAATGTTCGAGTGTGTGACAAAAGCAAGCCGAGGTCTGAGATGGGAGAGGGACACTGGGGCCACAGCGTGTGATTCAGAGGCAAAACTGGAGATTAAACGCAGGGCTCGTTTCCAGGGTACACACAGGTTGTATAATATGTCACATATTATACAGTGTATACGAGGTATGCATACAAGCACAAACACTGCGTATTTATATATACACGAGATTGTATATATATACACATAAAGGCAATCCGATGCTTTTTTTCACCTTGATTTTCAGTTAAAAACTGAAAAGTAAAGCAATCTCAGAATGTTTCTTTCTTATTTCACAAGCATATGTTTATGGCTGTATTGCTTCAAAACTGAAGATGAGAGGGGGAAAAGGAAGAAACCTGCATGGTGGCAAATTCAGCGGATTGTTAAGTATAGACCCCTCGCGGTTGTGGATTCTGCATGAACGCTTACTACTGGATGCTCATTGAACACCTGGGCTTTTCCAGAGTGCTGTGAATACTTACTTGACAATTCCCTGCCTCCAAAGGAAAGCAAGTTAAAACACAATACAAGCATTAAAGGCTTCTTTCCAGGCATCTATAAACAGTGTTCGTAACATCAGACGTGGGAGGAACTGCCAAAAATCTCAAACACAGCCAAATGCTGGAGGTTTGGCATTTTTCAGCAGATCTAAATCCTTCCAGATTCAGATTCCATTGGAAATGTGACTCTGAAAAGCTTTGCTGAGGTGGGAAAGAGCAGGGCGCGTGAGAACACTCACTCACTTTTCAGTCCAATAAACTCTTTATAAGCTGGTTGTACTAGCTGGCACTCAGGATGGGAGAGCCAGGAAGGGAGTGGGAGTGGGGCAGATTAGCAATGGGGTGGGGGTGCGTCAGGGAACTTAGGAAGGTTAAGAGCCTGGTAAGTGAGGCGGCGGGGAGTCCAGCGGGGAGGACCCGAGACACAAAGGGACTCTGGGGCACGTGGAACTTTGAAGCCACTCAGGGAAACAAAGAACAGGGTTTCCACTGGGCAAGAAACTTAAGGAGGGAGGCTGGCAGGAGAGCAAACAAACTGGATAATCAGAGGAGAGGACGATGGACAGGCTTGAGCTCCAAGAGAGCAGAAGAGAAGTTTGCCAAGGAAGAGAGAGTAGCGGCAAGAAGCCCAGGGGAGGCCTGCGGACTCAAGCATGTGGCTTGGTGTTAAGTAAGGAGGCAGCACTCTTCCTGTGCAGTGCTAGGGGTGCAGGCTGCCAGAGACGCACCCCTACGTGTGGGTGGGTGGAGTCCCTACCTCATGTCCCCACGTCCTCTGTGGAAACAGCGCACTCTTGGGCAGGGAAGGACCGTGAGAAGGTCAATCCACGCTGCAGTCCTGCTGTCCAGCAGCTTTAAGCTTTAAGCTCACTTAAAGACCAGTGGGGTCTGATGACACGGGCTCGCACCACACAGAGGCCCCCAGAGGTAGCCAGTGCCCCGTGTATGCCCCTCTTTGTCCCCTCCCCGGCGTGCTGGGCTGGCAGAACGAAGGGTAGAGCAGAGCACACGATGACCTGAGATGTGCAGGAGAGGGTTCGGAGCCAAGGTTTTTAGGGAAGCTTCTGAAATGACTGAAGATGTGCTGAAGATCAGTCACAACCCCAGATGAGCACAGCATGAAAGCCAACTGGAGAGAGAGGTTCAGAAAGCTAGTAAGAAACAAAGTTGCTGCAAACAGCTTCTATAAAGAGGAGTGTTGGTGTGGAGAAAATCAGATATATTTAGCCAAGAAAGGCAAGTTTAGGTTTGTTTTCAGTGTTGTTAGTCAATGTTCAGAGTGTCCTCGGAGTATGAAACACAGCTTTCTTCAGATTCCAAAATGGGCCATAAAATGCTCCACGGGGTTTCAAAGTATCCTGGGAAATCCAACTTTTGATCCTTTTTAGTGGGAGCCAGCAGGTGACCTGAGCACTGTTTCAACATTGTCCTTCAGCGAGACCTATCAGCCCATGGGTGGGCTTCAGGTACTCAGGCCAAATTGTGTTGGCAGCTGAGCATTTTTTCTGGGGAAATGAGGCATGTTTTAAGCAAATTTTCAAAGATGTACATGATCTGAGGGAGAGAGAGATTAAGAATCATTGCTCTAGGGTAAATTCATGTTGAGGAAAATGCTACAAAGCCATGGGAGATCTCCATTATCAAAACAAAAGGAGCTGGATTCTGTTAAGTGTACTCCTAGGTCTTCCAGAACCACCTGTAGAGCTGCTCAGTAGTGAGGTGGAGTGGGAGGGAGAGTCAGACAGGAGAATAACAGGATGCCGTTAGGGAAGCCTGCCATCTTGAAAATGCTTTGGACTGAAGCCTCGAACACAGTCTCCTCTCTCCACCCTTTTTTAAATATGGGGACACAGTCCCAGACTTGGCCATTTTAGGTGAATATCAATTTATTTGGGGAGGGGGTGAAAACTGAGGTCATACAGGATGGAAAGGAGAGAACCACGAGTGAGATGGGCAGGGTATTGAAAAGGCCACTCCAATAATCCAAGGGAGGGATGATGAGGATCTTGACTAAAGCAGTAGCTGTAGAGAAGGAAACAAGTGAATATTTAAAGAAATACTGGTGAAGTAGACTTCAAAAACCTCTTGAATTGATTAGATCTAGGGGCTGAAGGAGGAAGAGCAATGCAAGTGGAATACCAATTTTTTTTTTTAAATTTTTTAAAAAATTTATTTCTAGGAGAGAGAGAGAGAGACAGCGTGAGCAGGGGAGGGTCAGAGAGAGAGGGGGAGATACAGACTCTGAAATTGGCTCCAGGCTCTGAGCTGGCAGTCAGCACAGAACCCGACGCGGGGCTCGAACCCACGAACCGCGAGATCATGACCCAAGCGAAAGTCGGACGCTTAACCGACTAAGCCACCCAGGCGCCCCTGGAATACCAATTTTCTAACTGGACACCTAGCAGGAAGAGAAGAGCGAGGATGTAAGATGGTGCTGTATCAAACTTTAGACATCTATGGTCTGGCTTTACTAACGGGAAGTGCAACTGAGAGGTAGGACTCAGAGAATCATCATCCAATCGGGGGAACAAAGGAGATTAATCAGGAAGAGAGTTGAAAGCCTGAGGCCCAACAGCATGTGAATGGCTAGAAGAGGAGGCAGACACAAGACATTGTGAAGAAATGATTGAAGAGGTAGGGGGAGGGTCAGGAAAGATAGTTTCTAAAAAGATATAACTTCACTATCCAATATGGTATCCACTGGCTACATATGCAGCTAGTGCAAATTAGGGTGTGCTGTAACTTTAAAATATATACCATATTTTGAAGACTCAATAAAATAATTTTCAAAAAATATAAAATGAGTCAATTTTCACGATGATGACATGTGGAAATAATATTTTTAATACACTGGCTAAATAAAACACATTATTAAAATTAACTTCACCATCTCTTTTAACTTTTTACATGCTTTAAATGTGATTACTAGAAAAATTAACTACGTGGCTTCCACTGTATTTCTACTGCACAGTGCTACTCCAGAAGAAACAAGTTCTTCCTTTTAACAAGACAAGGATAGAAGATTTGGGAATCAGAAAGTCACCATGTCAGCAGAATGACAGGGACAAAAGACAGATGGAATGGGCTAGAGAGTGAAAAAGAGACTTGGTAAAGCCTGGATGAGAAGGGAAAAGGCGAGGGAAGGTTGGAATATGTGTGTAAATGTATAGAATCAGTCAAAGGATTTACTTATTTCCTGAAGAGAGTTTGGTAAGGATGGCAAAGATTGAAATGCATCTCCTGGCTGGGGACACGGATCCTCTTTGTGGGGAGTGGGTAAAAGAGACACAGGAGAGAACAGGGATGGTCAGGGAGCACAGATGGCTGGAGGCTAAGGGCCAAGCAACCAGCTGAGGGACCTGCCTTGAGTAGGAGGAGGGACTTCATGTCTCTGAGAAGAAAGGACGCGAATGGTTTACATGGATTGGAGGACGGGAAAGAAGATGGAGGAGAGGGAAAGAAGTGCCAAGATGCAGTTCGTGCCAATAGCTTCTATTTTCTTGATAAAATAGGGTAGAAAAGCCATCTACCAAGAGTGGAGGGGTAGGGTTTGGGCAGAAAGGTGAGGAAGGGGCAAAACTGTGTTTGAGTGCTGAGTGGCTGGCAAAGGGCGCCCATCAAAGACAAGAAGACAACAAAGGAGCAGTGGAGGGGGCCTCAGTGCAGCTGGCATCATGGACTCCGGCGAGGGCAGTCTGCACCACTGTGACCTCCTAGTCAGAAGAATGGAAGTATGTGCTGTAGGAGAAATACAGGAGTGAAGGGCCAAAAGACTGGAAAAGTGGCATTCAGGCAGAGAAAAACAGAGTTATCAAGGTGTCTAGGATTTTGTAATGAGGATTAAGATTAGGATTCCCGGGGGGGGGATGAGATATCTAGAGGAGAGAGAGTCCCTGAGGGAGAGAACTACTGGTGGTGACGGAACTCATGGCTGGCAGGAGTCGGCTCAGCCAGTTTACCATTAGCTGAACTCCTCAGAGACAGGAAGTTGATAAATGACAGTGACAGGGAGGGGGAGAAGATGGAGCATGATGGGAACTTCAAAGGACAGGGGTGGGCTGGTTAAAGAGAAAGCCAATATGCTTCACATACACCCACAAAATGCACAGATGCTCCAAACCTCACAGTCAGGGACATTGTTTCAAGAGGGGCAAACCATGCACCCCAACAATTGCTTCTGCAAACACCTCCCCAGTTACCACCTCATGACCACACAACAGTAGAAAATGGGAGGGAAATGACCCCAGTAGTGCCCATTCCCTCCAAATGGAGATCTGAGAGATGTTCGGAGACTTGATAAAAATAACTACTTCCAATCCTGTCTTGTAAGAGAGCTCCTTTCATCAGGAAATTGCTCACCTGTATGTAATGCATTCTTTATATCCAGGAGCTAGGGAGTTTGAGTCAATTGATTATACTGTAAAAATATGATTTCCTGGGTCTATTGATCTTTAAAAAAAATCACTTTACCTCTGCATTTTCAAGCCCTGGCACATTTTTTTAAAATATAACAATTGAACAAACTATGCTTTAATGAATGGCAGGTTTAAGTCCTAAAATTATCAGTTATACGGAAGTCATTGTTTTGCTCCAAACAATTCATAAAATCAAGAGATGTGAATAAGGAAAGTCATTTATGAAGGTAGCATTAAATTCCCTTTACAAAACCAACTACTCAGCTTTCAGCACAGTTACATAGCCTATCAATAGGCCTTTGAAATGGTTAATTTCAGCATGTTGGGGGTTTAATAGGTACTGTAAGTTCACTTCTTTTCACCCTATTAAAGAACAGGGTCCTTGCTACCTTCTACCCACTCAGGCAGCTGTGAGTACAGAACTCTGCAGAATTAAGGGGCGGAGTAAAGAACAATTCAGAGAGAGAGAAATGCTCTGGAGAACACACCTTGCCTTGCATGCCTTGTATGTGTGCACTTGCTGTTCTGGAGCAAAGTTTGAGTCTAGCTTATATGCAACAGACAGGCAATGGGGTCTCTGTATGAACTCTTAGGCTTGTTAAGGTCACTCCATCATCACAGATGGGGATGGAAATGTAGAATCAGAGGCTCCTCCCCATTTATCAGACCAAGCTTAAGATAGGACGTAGCGGTTTTGACGGATCTCAAATGGTAAATTTTAGAGTGAATTCAGAAGCACCTGTTAGCAAGACTGTCAGTCCTTAGCAGCTCTTAACTATCTGAACTCACAAAGCAGCTACTGATCAATGATGACAAAGGGCCTCTGTGAGGCCAGTGGAGTGAGGAAAGGGGAAGTGCCAGGTTGTTTATTTGTGTATTTCTCCACGGAGGAGAGAATTGTCCTGATTTGTCAAGCTCATCATACCTCAGGCAAATGTGAAATGGGCAGTGACTGATTACACATAAACTTTCTTAAAAATTGGGGGCAGCTTTCCCTCCCTAAATATAGCAGAAAAGGTTAGAAGAAAAATCGGCATTACCTAGAGATGGTGGTTTCTTTCAATTCAGAGAAATCTATCAAATCTTTGCAATATTTTTACACTTTGCCACTTGTGAGTATGTGCTTTGTTTCACTGTAAATCTGCTGACAAAGCAGCTTTGTATGTAAAATAGGTGCGATGGCTACAAATAACATAGACTTTTCTTTTCATCTCTTCTTGCCTTGGGTTATTTAAATAGATTTAAGCCAAACAGACATTTAATTCCTAACAGGCAGATGGCACAAGATAAAATTATTTAACCAAGAGCAGTCTCATGGCCAGATTCTACATGGGTCTCACCATTCCCCACAAAGATAAGATCACCCATGGGTGCTAACAAAATGGAGATAAATGTGGTTATTGACCAAGAAGGGGTTTGTAGACCATTTTGAGAACAGATTAATACATTTATAGATTAAGTGAAGCCAGCTAAATAAATTGATTCATTCATCTACTCATTCAAAAAATTTTTGTTTACTCTGAACTATGAGCAAGGCACTCTGTCAGGCACATAGTGAGAGCCATGAGAGACACGTTGCTGACCCTTAAGGAACTAAGACAACATACACATAGTTTACAGTCCAGTGGAACTTTAAATATCTTGATACCAAGGACCAAAATATTAAGAATCCAAGGATTAAAGGTGATTATTAATTTGGGGCTAAAACAAAGAAACAAAAATAAAATTCCCTCAATGTTTCTTTATAAACCCATAATGCATAGTTTTCTTTATAGGATCTTTTTGCTTCAGTTCATAAATCTATACAAATGGGTTCAGAAGAGATATGATAAAGTAGAAGACGACAGTTTTTCGGGCCTTCCCTATTCAGCCACAGGCACAATTTTGGAAAATGTCTGTAAGCCCCAAGTGCAGCCTTGAGGTCATTTGGTGCTGGGACCCATCAGTTCAGAGACGAGGAAACCAACATTTATGAGAGGCTCAGAATCTGCTTCTAATTGTGGATTGGTAAAAGCTTCTTGGTTTCCTGAGGAACATATGGCATAAGACTGATAGTTAAAAATGTATCAGAGGAACTAAAATATTAATGTAGAAGCATTCACAGACTCCTTCGTTATAATCCTCTAAGAATAATTTTGGCAATGCCACCCCAGCATCTCCTCATACTGGGTGGCTTAGAGGGATGGAAGGTGACATTATTCTGCGCACCAGGGAGGATTGGGAGAGGGATTCCACTGAGAACCAAGCACCCTCTCATACATGTTTGGGGGTACCCAAACCTCTTCTTCTTAGTGGGGGTTACTGAGAGGGGGAGGAGAGGATCACCCTTCAGGATCCTGGTTTTGCCTGTAGGTCCACAAGTGGGGATGACTGAAAGATACTGAGATGCTGACAGCTGGGGTCAGTCAAATCAGGGTGAGTAGTGCAGGGGGCCAGTGGTACCTGGAGACAAGTCCCTATGTGTGGGGACTACTGGAGGCATCACTCATCCACCCACATGGAAGGAAGCTCACAGCACATATGAATGAGGGGGGGAGGTGCCTGGTCCTCTGGATCCCTTCTAATCACCGATGTCACACACTCCCTGCCACAAAAAGGGGACAGTCACCCTCAATGCTACAGATAACTAGGAGTAAGGGCCTCTCCATTTTAGGCTGTTGTTTGGAATTGTCTAAAGGCAGGAGCCAGATGAAACGCTAACCTGAGAGCCGGAAGGATAGCCAGCGGTGCCAAATGCTTAGAGACAGAAATTTCCAAGCTAGATTAGGAGTATAAAGCAAGATCCCAACAGAATCTCAGACTCTCATATCTAATCCGTGGGTATCAGTGACTAGAAATGAACCTAAATCTTGTTAAATCATTAAGGAGTTTATTCATTCAATCAATAATCATTTACTGAACGCTGGCACTGTTACCAAATTTGGAGAAAAGGCAGTGAGTGTATCAGAAATTTTGCTTTCACAGAGTTGACATCTTATGAAGAGGATGTCTCCCTGCGGGACAGGGGCTTTATGAGAATCCCCAAAGCGGGCAGACAACAAAGGCTCATGATTGCCCAACTCTTAAGGCCTCCAACCAACAGGAGTAGGATAATAAAGTGAAACCCCAAAAGGTCATCCCCCACAAAGCCAATCTCAGATCTGGCAATTAAAAGAAAAAAACAACAACAACCAAGTACAAACAAAGAAGATGTTGGCAAGTACAAGAGGTGGAGCAGAAGGACCCTATCTCACTGTGCGGAGATAACCTCACACAGTCTGAAACCAGAGCATGCTGAGGCAAGATTCTGATAAAGCCAAAGTCAGTTTCCTTAATCTTATATAAACACGTTGCAGTGTGTGAGATCTGTTTCATAGCGGTTATACCTCCTGAGCTAGCAGGCATGGGTTCAGACTATCCTCAGCACTTGGGTATGTGTTTAGGGCGGAGAGAGAATATAAAAAGGTAGAAAATAAAACCTCAGGAGAACAGTAAGGGAAGCCTCTTCTACTTGGAAAAAAATCCTCATAAGCATGGCTGTCTCATGGGGGTGCTCTGGGGACTAGGGAAGCCTTAACACTGGCTGAGGAAATGCTGTTAGTTCCTGCCTTATGTAACTGCGCCTATAGCTTTCCAAACCTCCAAAATTAAAGAAACTTTACATCTCTAACTTTTGTATTGTCATCTTTCCATCACTGGCATCACTGTCCCATTGTGATGACAAAGCAGATTGCTATCACAAGTGAGATTAATGCCAAGGACTCTCTCATGCCCTTGTCAGAATGTAGCCAGCCACTCTCCAGATAAACACTGGACATCTACTGAGGCTTCAGATATAAAAGGAAACCCCAAGGGAGCTGAGTGTTGCTTTGACTTTCAATGAGCCAACTCTTTTTGTAAAAGTTAGAGACTCCAGAAACAAAAACCAAGATGAATTCAAAGATGTCAAAGATTTCAAATGTTGGAGGTAATGGAAGTAATGACATAGTTGATCTAAAACTCTGTTATTAACATTTACTTTTTAAAATGGCCAATGTGGAGAATAACTTCCAATTAAAAATCATAACTGTGAAAATTTCTACTTAAAATGATGTGAATTATCCCAACAAAGAAAGCCCAGAATGAGGCGTCTTTACTAGTGAAATCTACCAGGCGTTTAAAGAAGAATTAACACTAATTCTTCTCCAACTCTTCCAAAAAAAAAATCAAAGAGAAGGGACCATTCCCAAACTCATTTTACATGGCCAGTATTATCCTGATACCAAAACCAGAAAAGGACACTACTAGAAAAGAAAAATAACAGGCCATTATCTCTGGTGAATACAGATGCCAAAATTCTCAATAAAATACCAACAAACTGAATTTAGCAGCACACTGAAAAGATGAGCATGTGGGATTTATTCTGGGGATGCAAGGATGGTTCAAAATATGTAAATCATCAAAGTGATACATCACAATAGAATGAAAGAAGAGAATCATATGATCACCTCAACAGATGCAGAAAAAGCATTTGATAAAATTCAATATCCAATCATGATAATACCTCTTAACAAATTGGGCATAAAAGGAACCTATGTCAACATGATACAGGTCGTACAGAACAAGCTCACAGCTAACATCATATTCACTGGTGAAACGTTGAAGGCTTTTCCTCTGAATTTAGGATCAAGACAAGGGTGCCCATTTTCACCACTGTTATTCAACATAGTACTGAAAGTACTAACCAGAAACAATTAGCAAGTAAATAAAGAAACAAAGAAATAAAGGTATGAGAATTGGAAAGGAAGAAGTAAAATTGTTTCTATTTGCATATGACATGATTTTATATATAGAAAATACTAAAGACCCCACTAAAAAAACCTGTTAAACCCAATCAATGAATGCAGGAAAATTGCAGGATACAAAATTAACACACAAGATATCAATAGTATTTCTATATGCTAACAGCAAATTTTCTGAAAAAGCTATAAGGACATTGATCTCATTTATAAGCATCAAAAACAATAAAATACTTGGAAATTAATTTAACTAAGGAGATGAAAATCTCTATGCTGAAAAATATAAGGCCTTGATGAAAGAAACTGAAGAAGATACAAATAAATGGGAAGGTATCCCACGTTCATGGATTGGAAGAATACATATTGTTAAAATGTCAATACCACCAAAATCCATCTATAGATTCAATGCAACAATCCCTATTTGAGATTCCAATAGCGTTTTTCCAATGGTAGGAGGTAGAGAAACACTCCTAAAATACGGAATCATAAAAGAGCCCTAGTACCAAAGAATTCCTGAGAAAGAACAACAAAGCAGGAGATATCACACTTTCTGAATTCAAGCTATACTATAAAGCTACAGTCACTAAAGCAGAATGGTACCAGCTTAAAAACAGATAACAGACCAATAGAACTAAATCAAGAGCCCAGAAATAAACCCAGGCATACATGGTCAACCTGATATTTGACAAAGGAGCTAAGAATATTCAATGGAGAAAAAATAGTCTCTTTAATGAATAGTTCTGAGATCACTGGATATTCATATGTAAAAAAATGAAACTGGACCCATATCTTATACTACTCTCAAAAATTAACCCAAATGGATTAAAGGCTTAAAAGGGAGACAGGAAACCTTGACACTCCTAGAAGAAAACATAGCAACAAAGTTTCTTGACATGGGTCTTGGTGATGATTATTTGGAAAGGACACAACCACAACAAACTAAAAAATAAACAAGTGGGACTGCACCAAACTAAAAAGCTAGTGCACAGCAAAGGAAACCGTCAAAAAATGAAAAGACAACCAAATGAATGGGAAAAATTATTACAAACCGTGTATCTGATAAGGGGTTAATATCCAAAATATATTTAAAAAACTCATACAATCCAGTGGCAAAAAACAAAACAGAACAAAACAAAACCCCAAACCAAACAAAAACCTCTTAAAAAAAGGGCTAAAGACCTAAAGAGATATTTCTCCAAAAAAGATATATGAAAGGCCAATGGTACGTGAAAAGATGCTGAACATCACTAGCATGAGGGAAATGCAAATTAAAACTGCAGTGAGGTATCATCTCACACCTGTTAGGCCATCATCAGGAAGACAAGAGAGAAATACTGGCATGGAAGTGGAGAAAGGAGAATACTTGTGCACTGTTGTTAGGAATGCAAACTGGTGCAGCCACTCTGGAAAACAGTATGGAAGTTCCTCAAAATAATTAAAGCTAGAACTACCATATGTTTCAGCAATTCTATATTTGGGAATTATATCCAAAGGAACCAAATGCAGTAACTCAAAAAGATATTTGAACCCCTACGTGTGCAGCAGCATTATCTACAATAGTTAAGACACAGAAACAACCTAAGTGTCCCCAAGGGATGAAGAAAAAGAAAATGCGGTATGCCCACGCAGTGGAGTATTATTCAGCCCTTAAAAACTGAGGGAATCCTGCCATTTGTTAGATGCTGTCACTTCTACGTGGAATCGAAAACCAACAAACCAAACCCACAGAAAAAGAGACACACTTTCGATTACCAAAGGTGGAAGGGGAGGGGAGGGGACTTGGAAGAGGGTGACCAAAGGAATAAACTTGCAGTTTTAAGTAAGACCTAGGGATATCATGTCAACTACAGTGAACACTGCCATGTGAAAAATGGAAAAGAGAGTAAATCCTAAGAGTTCTCATCACAAGGAGGAGTTTTTTCTCCTCTCTTTTCTTCTTTCTTTCATTTTTGCTGGATTTCTGTGAGAGGATGGAGGGGTAATAATTTCACAATATATGTAAATCAACCATCATGCTGCAGGTCTTAAATTTATACAGTAATGTCAATTACTTCTCAATAAAACTGGAGGAAAAAAACAAAACAAAACAAAAAAGAGGTACGTAGATATTCACCAAACACTGGGTGATAGGGAGATGAAAAAACAAATATATATATTAATGTACTAAATATTTCTCTTGACAGCAGCTGGGCCTTGTAATTCTTTATCATTTAGAAAAAAACCCACTGAAGGTGATATTCAAATTTTAAAGTGATTTAATTATATTTCATACCTCCTCTCTGGAAAACAAACAGTATTTCATTGAGACGCAAAGCTTGCTTGATACAAGTGTATACAAGCACTGTTTCTTGAAGCTTCTTTTCAGAACAAGATTGTATACACGTTCCATAGCCACAGGTCAAATAGCTCAACATCTAGACTAACTACATCTAATAAAGTGATGACCACAACTATAAATGTCATAATTTCTACAGTTATTCATAATTCATAAGCAAGCTACATTAAACTGGTGCTGAGACAATACAATTTACGTATTAAAAATGAACTTTTCTTCTTCAGACATTATTCTATTCTATTCTACCTATTTATTTATTTAAATGTTTATTTATTTATTTTGCTTTGTCAGTGCAGAGCCTGATGCAGGGCTCAATCCCACAAACTGTGAAATCTGAGCTGTAATCACTGACTGGGCCACCCAGGTGCCCCTGGACATTTTTTAAAGGGAGAGATGACCTTCCAAGTCTGAACAAAGCAGGCGAGGGGACAGCAAGCTCGGGGCCCTGCTGAGGAAGGGAAAAAAACGCTTAAGGTCGATTTGGGATTCTGATCTGTGACCATAAGTTATGCAGCTTCTGAGAAGTCATGGGGAAGGGTTTGAACCTCTCCTTCTTTAAGGTAAAGGCAGAAAATATAATGTTATAAAAACAGAACCTGAAACGGTTAATTCCCACATTCTTTTTTCACCCTTGGACAAACAGCCAAAAGCTGCAAGCCTCAGCACTTGCTACTAAAGGGCCTTGAAAATGAACAGACGGCTGATGGAGGTGCCGTGAGAAAGCAATCCCTGGGCTAATGATCATATCCACTTAGGAAAACCTAAGTTGGTGAATATTTATGTGCCAATTTTCATAAAGATAGTTCAGTTGGGATTTATTTTGTCTCTTTCATCACAGAGTTAGGTTTCTGTCTGAATGCACGTTCCAACTAAATATATCAAATAAAAATCTCCATTATTCCTGTTACCTATGCAGATGGTTAATCTAAGCAGTTGGGGGAGGAGGAGATGGGGATAAGTGTGTCAAACAGTACATATTTAAAAATAAATTATGAACCAGGTGAAACTTGGAAGACCAATGGCTGGTCAGCTCATCTGGATTTTAATAAGAGTCCACATGCCACATGGAGATCTCATTAGATCCTATCTATACGCCACACAAAAGATGCCTTCGTGATCCACCTCTGTGATGATCACACGTTTACCTCATCATCCAAAATTAGGACTGTATGATCATTGGATCCTTACAAAAAAATTGGGCATTGGTGCTAGACATGTGCACAGTTTTAAGTTTCTAATTCGCTTTTTCCCTTCATGTGAAAATAAAAACCTCTGGATATGGGTCAAAGACGTTTACATGTTATTTTTAAAGATACGTGAGAATACAAAAATGTAATGTGAGTATAAAATGTGAGTTTAAAAAAGTTACCATTCTTAACTCCTCTGGCCCCCCAGACAGTGGTGTAAAACTATGGCTCCTCAAAAACGGATCCATTTAAACTGGGTAGAGTTTTAAATGTCTCTAATGATTCTTGATATTGATTTGGGTATATTTAGTCCTATCTTTAGTTGATAGTATATATTCAAAGGCATTTATAAATGATAGGAATTAATGGTCAACATTAAAATGGCCAGAAGTTCTTTTCTGTGATAATACCAGTTTCAACTTGTAAAAAAAATGTAAGGAGCTTGAGCTGGTTATTTTCCACGCACCCCTCCATATCTACTCTCCACCCTTCCCTCCGCCTGCTCTGTGGCCTCCACAGCTGGCCTTCAAGCACTACATCAGTAGGCTCTCTCGGCCTTCAAACTCTGACCAGCTTCAGCTTAAGAGAGGCATCAGTGGAGACGGTCAGAGGAGAATGCAGCTGGGGAATTTATTCCCCTGAGACCTCCTTGCTGGGACTCAGATTGGTTACCTTCAACCCTCCCCTTCAGGTCTTGGCTCAAGTAAGGAGTCTGCTTCTACAGCTAATGCTCCCCACGTCTGGCAAGTGCTTTCCCTTCTTACCCCTTCGGACTCAAGGGTGGTGATGGCTTATAGCCATTGCTATCTGTGAGGTGCTACCCCATCCTTGTGGTCTTTTAATCCTGTCCACACCTTTGTTGCTAGTCCCGTCATTAAACTCGGCCCACGTCACTTCCTTTTCAGAGTGATCTTTCTTTCCTGCTGGGGCCACAACCAACAGAGGGCTTAGGTCAAACCTGAAAGACTTAGGTCAGACCTCTCACTGTCCACCAATTCTAAGAAATCCTATCTAAGATACTAGGTACGCTGCATTTTTACATTCTTTGAAGCCAGAGAGCTAGAGCCAAGAATCAAAACCAGAAAAGGCAAAGAAGCTTTCTCATCTTTTAGACAACACTATCCAATGTGATCTTTAGAAATACAGTATATAACATGGTGCAAAGTTAGCATGACAAAGCTCCTATTAAAACGAGGCAAAATGAGAGTTAAATTTAAAATATCAATATATCTCATGACCTTTAGAAAAACATTTTATTTTTCTATTTTAGGTCTGCAAGAATTTAAGCAACCTCCAGCAGTTATAGGGAACCAACGTGCCCTCACAGAAACAAGGTTCCCTGATGGGACAAGATAACCAACGATGAGCATGGGACCTCTTGTCAAAAATCAAGGACAATTTCAGAAGTACACGATAGTGTTGTGAAAAGGCCACATACACCAACCCAAAGAAAGGTCTGCTAAGACCACACCGTGACAATTCAAACATTAAACAGTGACAACAATAACAGACCATCAGAATCAGCTGAACCTAAAAAGGTTATACTATTACTTCAAGAGACCAAGAGTAAGTATGCTTTTAAAAAGAAATACATACCAACAGTAACCAATTAGCTGGTGCTCAGTTTATCATCAAAAAATGAGGAAAGAATGCAAAATCATTTAATTGATTTTTAAAAAGAAGACAATTGTTTTGTTTAATTGATATGACTGGCTTTGAGAACTCAAGTAGTTACCAGTCTGAGATGTCTAAAGTATTTTTCCTGTTAGGTTGAGCTATAAAATGCCAAATCTTGGGCCAGAGGGTAAATGATAAAAACGGAATTAGATAGACCTGCAGCTTGGGGCACCTGGGAGATGTCTCTAAAACCTGACCATCCCCTCCCTGACTGCGCGCAGTGGTCATGGTCAGCTGGGGAGTGGCCAAGCACAGAACCAGAATTTCTGGAAGAGTCAGGGGGTAGGTGAGGAGGGAATTCCGGGGATGGTGGGAGGATTCAATTTTCTCACGGGAATGACGAAAGAGTTTCTGGTGCCTGGCAGAATTCTTACTCCACAGGGGCATCGTTTCCATTCTAGGGGGCATTTGAGAGGCTTGGGGAAGCTGGTCTTCTTAGAGGATATTATGTCACCTCCTACTTTATCTTCTCACTTGGGGTATCTTTCGTCATAGCAAACACAAGCTTTACATCCTCTGATTGTTGACATCTTCCAGCATTTGCATTACTGTCGAGATATGCAAGAACATGCACATGGCAAGGGCAGGAGTCTGTGACCGTCTCAGCCAGCAAAAGATGATATGGACATGGACCAGTGATCACTACATATTGTGTGTCTCACTCTCTCTCTTTCCAAGTGGCAGTTAAAAAAAGAAAAGAAAAGAAAAAAACTATCCTCATTCTGTCTACTCTTCACCACTGTCTATTAGGTCTGTTACAGTGGTCAACATCATCATTAGTTGCAGGACTATGATGAGCTCTATCCCAATGTGGATGAGAAGACTTCATAACTCCCTGAGATTGTGGATACTGGATACAGTAACTGACTGAAAGTCTCTGGGGAGGGGCTAACTGCATTCTCAATCATTCATGTAGACAGTTTAAACAGGAACTTTTTTTAAAGTTTATTTTTATTTATTTTGAGAGAGAGAGTGCATGAAGGCAGGGAGACAGGCAGAGAAAGAGGGAGAGAGAGAATCCCAAGGGGGCTCTGTGTTATTAACGCAGAGCCCTACAAGGGGCTTGATCCCACAAACTATGAGGTCATGACCTAAGCCAAAATCAAGAATCCAAATTCTTAACCGACTGAGCCACCTAGGCAGCCCTAAGTTAGAGCATTTTAAGAGTGTGCATATGATAAGAAAAAGGTGGAGCACAGTAGGCATGTGCTGTTTTGGGTCTACCCAGAAATCAAGTTTTGTTAACTACCTTGGACTTTTACTTCTGGTGGAGGTGATTACACCGCTAGTCTATAGCTGGCATGTGGCTAATTACGAACAGTCAATAAAAAGCTCATATTTTACAGATCACCAGTGATTGCTTCAAGGGTGGTCATGTGACCCACCAGAGCCAACAGTACATCATAAAACATTTGTGAGGACTTATCAATCAGAGGCATTCTTTTGAGCCACAGAGACTGTAAGGTCCAGGCACCGCACTCATTTTGCTACTTGACTTGCAATAACCTAGAGGAAGCAGGCCTGAAATATGGAGAGAGAACAGAGAGAATAGCAGGATGAGTTTCTCTATCAGGTGGCACCTAATGTTATTCTACCCATGAATTTCGGGTGTCTCGGCCAATAGGTTCCTTTTGCCGAGGCCAGTTTGGGTTGGGACCACCCTGCAACTAAAAGTCCTACCTCATAAATTTAAAAAATGACATATAAACTTGGTGTGACCTTGGTAATAAAGTGGTGAAAGAAATTTCTTAATTTTACAGGCAATTCTAATAACCAGATGCTGAGCAATTTTCAGGGACGTGTCACCTGATGAATTCAGGAGAACTGTTTTTTATTGAAGTAAGAACCCAGTGTTTTGGTACTATCCCTTCTGCTGTGATGCTGGTAGGTGTTTTGTATCTTAAATTGCTCTGTAAAGCTATGCTTCCTTCTCCTGTTTTTTCTTTCCTGAAAAAAGAACGGACATTTCAAGTATTTATTAAGTAATCATTTAAAGTGTACAGCTGGACGAAACTGCCATAATGTTGAGAAAATGTGGCCAAGTAGGAATGAGGTCAAAAGTCGAAAGCAAGGGGCTGTGTCAGGGCAGGGGTGGGAACTTGAGAGGCACGAGAGGTTTGGAAAGGTTGCTCTAGACCAGGATTGGAATCAGCAGGGGAAGGAGGAGAGCACTATGGGGCAGGCCCGAGTGTCCAGATAAGGTCTAAAGCACTGGCTCCCCACACTGGAAAAGATTTCATGACTTCCCTCAGCCACATGCCACACATGGCAGCTGACCAGCAGGATTACCCAAGGGTTCAGCCAAGGCTGGGCACCGGCTAGGCAAGTGTGGCTAGGTGGGAGAGGCAAGGGTGCTAGAGCAGAGTTGAAGTGGGTGAGCAAGGTACTCGATACACACCTGCAGGGGATTACATATTTGGTAGGTCTAACTCACTATTCTTTTGAGAGCAATTACACACTCCTCTCCACTTTCCCACTTCTCAGAAGAATGGAACTAAAGATCTTGTGATCTGTTGTGAAAAATAACAACTCACGTGTGTCAGAAATTGTATAAAGAAGCACAATCACACCTACTTTAAGATCAGATAACTGAGGCTAATTAGAAACAATTTAGGACTATCCGAAATGTTAGGAATCAGAAATGCAGTTACTTAAAAAATAACCGATGCATAATGTACAGCTGTCTGCAAGGCACTGTTTTCAATATGATGTCTCTTGGGCTCATCACATGGTTCTAAAGAGGAAAAGGATTTAAACCAGAAGAACTTCCTGAAACACTGGTATGAGGCAAAGTAAGTCCCGGCATTGAGTGGTTGTTCCAAGCTCACTTCTCTTGCAATCTTCAAGTGTCTGTCTCCTGTTAGTCTTACTGGGGCAAGTCCTGGCCCAGGGGTTTAGAAAAGGCACGCGGGTATATGCAGGTATCTTCAGGTACACACAGAAGGGAACAATGAAGGGCAGGTCAACAAAACCTCTGTCTCTCCACTCAGGAGGGCGTCAAGGAGGGGAAGAGTGTCAAGGTTGACAGTCCTGAATACTGGCAGAGAGAAGCCAGGTGCTGCCTGACTCCATACTCCAGTGGTCTGAGGACCCCAGCGTTTCCATCCCTGCCTCTCTCTTCTGCCTGGGATGCTGGATTCCACAGAGCCCACTGCTTAATCTCAGGTGAGGTGTCTGCCCAGCTTATTGCCAAGAGTCCTCCCCACCTCACCTTCCTTGTCTCATCCTGCTTTTTCACATAGGCTCTGAATAATCACCTTTTCTGCACCCCTTTCTCTCTTCTGCAGTTTGGACACTGTCTACCGTCCTATCTCTGAGGTTGAAGTTCCCCTGAAATGACTGAGGAGGATTGGTGGAGACTGACTGTTCTTGGTTCTGATTAGGATTTGCTCCCATGGAGGCTGTGGTTTCAGACACCATTTGCTGCTCCTTCCCGCTCACCCCTCCCTGCTGTGGTTGAGCTCTGCTCCCAGCATGCTGTGCAGCTGGCATCCTGCTCTCTGGTTACAGCCCACTCTGGGAACTGAAGCTGTCAAGGCTTTTAAGTTACCAAGGATGTTGCTCTCTGTAAAAAAAAGGCTTGATTTTTCCTCCAGACCCTATATTTATCTCAAAAAATGTTTTGTTTGCTACATGTTTTCTTCACTACACCCTGGTGTGATTTATTTTTTAAAATGCCAACAGAGTACTGAAATGCCTACCCTGTATCTCTTAATACCATGCAGTATTTAGTTTTCTTTTGTATGTATAAGAAAGTCAATCCTGTGGATGCTAATGTACGTACGATGAGTTCTCCAAATGATGGGATGAGGTAGCTTCAGAATTCTGGAGTTTAAGACTGAAAATTCTTGGGGTGCCTGGGTGGCTCAGTCGGTTAAGCGTCCGACTTGGGCTCAAGTCATGATCTCACGGTTCGTGGGTTCGAGCCCCGCATTGGGCTCTGTGCTGACAGCTAGCTCAGAGCCTGGAGCCTGTTTCAGATTCTGTGTGTCTCCCTCCCTCTCTGACCCTCCCCTCTTCATGCTGCCGCTTTCTCTCTCTCTCTTTCTCTCTCTCTCTCTCAGAAGTAAATAAAACATTAAAAGACAAAGACTGAAAATTCTTAGGGTCCTCTGTACTTTCACGTCTCACATCTTTTCCTAAACTGAACAGGCATGAGATAGTTACAGACCTACCCAAAGAGATATCACAACAAAGAGAAGTTCAGATTAGCCTCAGTTTAGGTCAGAAACCAGCAGCAGTGCTTGTAATTGGGTATTTGCTTAGATATTCAGATAGATATATAGACTGATTTGTTTATTTATTTACATTTTGAAAAATTTTTATTGAGATATAATTTACATGCCATAAAAATCACCCACAATTCAGCTTAGATTTGTTTTAGTATATTAAAGATTGTACAACTGTGACTATAATATAATTTTAGAATATTTCCATCACCCCAAAAGGAAACTTGGTACCCATTAGCTGTCACTCCCCCTCACTGCCCTCTGGCAGGGATTTCTAAATCTTAGTGGCTGGCCTAAGTCTCAGCATGACCAAGCACTGGCTTGTAGAAATCAGCCAGAAACAACCTTGGAATAATAGCCAAGCCAACTCATTTCATAATGTTATGTGACATTGGAGAGGTTGGGTAATTTTTTTTTTCAAAAGAATGTTTAATTTAGGGCAAATGTTTTTAAGAGTGCATTATTTAAGAGGGAGGCTTATTTAGGCACTAACATGCATGTGGTTCTTTCTTTTCCTTTATTCTTAAAATTAGGAATTATTTTAAATAATTTTAAAATTAAAATTATTTTATCTTTGTGACCTCTAAAAAACTATGTTGCAAGCAAGAAAAACTGCAGACTACAGCAGTACAGACTGCATAGACCACAGCAGAAAAATTTCAACATATTTGACAGGTGCCCCTATCAAGCTTATTTTAACATCTGGCACTAAACTGAAGCAGGAGGAAGAAATATTTTATTTCTTTATATTTATGTTCCTAGATAATAGTAAAAAGTGATAGATCAAATTTTTGAAATAATTACTATTAGGAAGAAAGCCGTGCTGAATGTAAAAAAACAACCTGAATCTCATTCCTTATAGTGGATCCAGGGTAACTGTGAACAACGAACCCACAGAGAATTCTTAAAACATCTTTGGGATCCATGAAATTCTCTTCAGATGTGAGAGTTTTTAGTGAGTATTTATCCTTCCTACTGTGAATATGGTAAGTTAAATAACTGTAGTAACTATGAGCTTTTTTCTAAAAAATGCCTAAGTACTCAGTGATTTCTCTTGCCAATACTTAAAACAGCACATCAAAAAGGCCTAAAATGACCTCTGAAATCCCCTTTCTATATAAGAATCCCAAGACAGCAAAATCAAATTGGTTAGGTCTAGAGTCGCCAAACCCACCTGAACGAATTGGGGCAGGTGAAAACACAGAGAGATACTGCACCAAGTGACCCAGTGTAATGCACAGACTCTGGTTAGAACAGAGGATTACTTCTCATGACCCACAGACATTCCTTCCGGACCTTAGAAGCCTACCTCCCCCTCCCTCCTGTTAGCCATAACATGTCAGAGAGTGTATAGGCTATGCTGACATCCTCTCTGGGCAAGAGGAAGCCTGGTCCGACCAAATCTTATGTGTATTCAAGTCATATTCCACAAGCAACTTCTGCAAAGTGTAACCCACTCTTTGTCACAAAATTGAAGGCCATGGATGATTTTCACCAGCTATAGTTGGTATGTAGGTTGAGACACTGTGCATATACACAAAAGACTAGCTTAAGTAACAATGCTGAGAGCAAAGAAAATGAAGTCTTGTTGAAATCAGGTATAATACATGCAAACCCGGAGACACCATACCTTTCTTCCATTGAAACTTCTTTCAGCTGCTGGTGTGGTTTTGTGCCTTCCATCTCCCTGATGCTCACAGCGTAGATCTTGGTGGTGTAATCAATGGCTTTCTCTCTGGCAACGTCACTGTCATAGCCTCAAACAACGGAAAGAGACAGGCGTGGAGTTGGCTGGCAGTGGCATGGGGTTGGGGAGTGGGGTGGGATGTGCTGGAACAGGTAGCCGGCATGCGACAGGTGGGGTTCACTCACCTCCGTCCTCTTCTGCATCAGTGTCCGACTCCTCGCTGTCCACCAGCTTGCTCTCCTGGGTCCCCACAAACTCCCTCGTCCAGATCATCAAGGCGGTGTCGGCGCCACCGACCGTGAGCAGCACAGAGTCGTTGTGTAGCCACCTCACGTTGGTAACGTGTGCACTGTGCCCCACGTACTTCTTGAATCTTGCATGCTGGCCCTGTAAAGGCCAGGAACTGGTGATGACCCCAGCCAGCGTCTCATTACTCCTGTCTCCAGACTATTTGATCCGTATTATTTTCCACAGTGGCTTCTAGTGGATACCAATTAAGGAAAGCATCTAAGCAGCAATTTTCCTCCCTTTCTTTGGAGTCGAAGCTCCATGAGGGCAGGAACTACGTCTCCTTGTCTTCTAAAACAATACCTGGCTCATCAAGGGTCCTCAGTAGGTGGTTTGTGAGGAAGCGAATAAAATGTTAGACTATAGAACCTACTTCTGGGGGCCTAATGAAACAGAAGCAGCTTGTTTCTGTTTCTCTCAAATATGAAATGTATGTTCTCCATAGGTCTCCAGTGTAAACTCCTGGGGGTGAGTCTGGCTGACATTTGAGATCAGAAGTGTCTTCCCAGTCATCCCTCACAGTGACTTTTATACCACAGCCCAGGCTAAGAAAAAGAGCAAGGGACTTCTTATAATCCTGGGGCCTCAAGTAAGATTTAAAACAAACACAACAGTTGCTGACACAGATGTTGGAAATAATTTTGGACACTGGACACACTCAAATAATTGGTTTTAAAACAAAGTGAGCTTTTCTTTTGAAAATGTTTTTTTAATGTTTATTTTTCAGCAAACAAGAGAGAGCATGCACATACAAGCAGGGGAGGGGCAGAAGGAGAAGGAGGGAGACACAGAATCTGAAGCAGGCTCCAGGCTCTGAGCTGTCAGCACAGAGCCTGACATGGGCTTGAGCTCACACACCGAGAGATTATGACTTGAGCTGAAGTTGGATGCTTAACTGACCGAGCCACCCAGATGTCCCAGTAAGCTTCTTTTCAACAAACAAAACCAAACAGAAAGCCCAATTTAGTAGTAATAACGGAAAGCTCTTCACAACTGCACACCAGGCCATATAATGTTCATTCCAAGTGGGGAAGGATGCGGTGACATAGGAGTCGGCTGCTCACACTGGGCAATCCTGACAAGTGGTGGGAAGCCGAAGCTGCCACCAGAAACCAGCTTCCATTTCTGGCTCATGAGCCACAGCCTGGCAAAAACAGCTCCAGTGAGAGCCATTTATAGAGGGAGAGTTTTTCCATCCTCTCAGCGACTCCCAGAGAATACCTTAAGCAATGTGGGTAGCCGAATGCTCTTTCTGAGGTTGTGAGAGGCCCATGAGTGTCCCCGCCGCAAACCTGACTCAATAACGAAAGAGGCTTACAGAAGGTTTTGGACTGGCATGCTAGGGAACCTGAAACCAGCACAGACACAGGGCAGGAGACAGGTGCAGCAGGGTGTGTGACTTTGAAACTCTCTTAGTCAAGATCTCCCTGTATAGAGCGGACATCTGCCTGACAGCAAAGTGGAAATGCCCACTCCTCGGTGAAGTAGTGAGTGTAGAAAGGTTAGGGAAGCAAACAGTCAGCCATATTTTCAGGAAGCCCTCCAGAGGGGGCGCCTGGGTGGCTTAGTCGGTTAAGCGTCCGACTTTCACTTAGGTCATGATCTCGCAGTTCGTAGGTTCCAGCCCCGCGTCGGGCTCTGTGCTGACTGCCAGCTCAGAGCCTGGAGCCTGTTTCAGTCTGTGACTCCCTCTCTCTCTGACCCTCCCCTGCTCACGCTGTCTCTCTCTCTCTCCTAGAAATAAAATAAAAAACATTAAAAAAAAAAAAAAAGGAAGACCTCCAGAGCCACTGGTTTGCTAGAAAATAGGCGGAGCAAAATAAGGGTTTTCAAGGGAAACCACTATGTGACTATGTGAGGTCCAGAAGGTATGGAAACAAAGAGGACACTCACGGTGGCTGCAGCCATGTGTCCTTCCCGTCTTCCAGCTGGAAGCAGGATCCTACCCATTATATCTACTAAAAACACAAGCTGGCTTCTTGAGGAGGAGAAAGTACAAGAGCCTGAAGAATGCCTCTTCATGCCCCTACTTATTTATTTATAAAAAAATTTTTTAAATGTTTTTATTTATTTCTAGGAGAGAGAGAGAGAGAGACAGCGTGAGCAGGGGAGGATCAGAGAGAGAGGGAGTCACAGACTGAAATAGGCTCCAGGCTCTGAGCTGGCAGTCAGCACAGAGCCCGACGTGGGGCTTGAACCCATGAACTGCGAGATCATGGCCTAAGCAAAAGTCTCGGACACTTAACCAACTAAGCCACCCAGTCGCCCCGCCCCTACTTATTTAAAGCGATATAGGGTTTCGAGACAGAATGGAAGAAGAAATCCAAAAACACAGGTTCAGAGAAAAATTATTCTAAGTTGATCATAATCAGGTTGCGGAGGGAAAGAAAGTGACAGAGGAGAAAGAGGAAACAATTCTGAGTCACTAAAGCTACTTAACAAAGCTGAGGTTCTTGCAGCAGAGGGGGATTCAAGATTCTCAGAATAGCAACAAGAGCACTGCTCTGTGGAACAAAAAAGGGAATTTGCAGTTACTAGACCTTTCCAGGAAACTAGCTGCTCCCCTACGAGGAAAAGGCCAGCAGGGATGTCAGGTGGCTCCCTTAGGGCCTGTGGAAGGAGCCTCAGACCTGAAACAGAGGGTCAGATGAGCTGTTCTTCGGGGTTATCATGTCAAACCACACAGTTTTGTAACACTCACAGGGATTCACTACCTCAACTTTCCTCTTCCACTGAGTCATGAAAGCACAGAGAATGTCTCCACAAGGCTGGCTGTTAACTGCTGTTAGGTGAGAAATTCCTGAGAGTTCAGTGGAAACCTATGCATCCTCTCCCACATTCACAACATTTCACATATAGTTTCTCTGTGCGTAACATTTAATGGACAAAGTTCCTCTCTGAAGAACAATTCTCCAGAGTCTTTGACTTTCTGGGGAGGAGACCTGAGAACCCAAGGTTGAGTTTTAGAAATGTACATGACATGGTGATATTTTAACCTCTCTAGTATAGCGGAGAGGCACAGCTTTGCAAGGGAAGGGAGGCTGTGGGAACAATTGACCAGGTGTCCAGACAGACACTTAGGACAGAACTGGGTCTTCTGATGCGTGATTTAAGGTACTAGAAAAATGAGCAGGCTCTGGGAAAGGAGGGTCTATTTCATGGAGGCTGGCAACAATGTGATTATCAGGGGACTAGTGACCTCAATGAGAAGATTTTTAAACTGAGAAACAATACATAAGAGCACCTTTTTGTCACTGAGAGAATACTGAATGGAAGAGAGGCGGAGCAACTCCTAGGAAAGGAGAACAGGGAAAAGGGTCCAGAAGACGATATTACATTAGAGTCTTACAAATGGAACCTGAATTCTGGGCAAAGAGATTGCTGTGTGGTGATGAGATCTCATAAGTATCATTAAGACCTGATGACAGAGAACTCAATGTTAGAACACTGCAGTGGGATGGTGTCTTGAAGGCGGTCCTAACAAAATCCCACATGCTGGGGCTTACACAACAGAAGCTCATTTCCCACAGTTCTGGGAAGAGGCTGGAAAGTAGAAGACTAAGGTGTCAGTCAATTTGGTTCCTGGTGAGAGCTTTCTTCCTGGCCTCGACATACCATACATGAGTACGTAGAAAGTGCCGTGAGGTCATGACCTGAGTCGAAGTCGGGTGCTCAGTCAACTGAGCCATCCAGGTACCCCCTTTGGTGTCTCTTCTTACAAGGACACAAATTCAATCAGATCAGAGTCTCACCCTATGACCTCAGTTAACCTTAATTATTTCTGTAAATGCCTTCTCTACATATACAGTCACATTGGATGGCAGGGCTTCGATACATGAATTTTAGTGGGGAAACATTCAGTCTATAACAGACAGTGAATTTTGTCCAACAAATTCAGAGCATTGGAGAGGGAGGACTATACAGCTAGAACTATTCATCAGCCTGGGTCCACATATCTGGGAGTCAAAGTGTGTCAGAAAAATCAGGTTAAGAAAAAGAAAAAGAAGAGAAGTGATACAGTCAAAGTTCTTTACAGTGACCAGTGGTTTCACGTGCTTTTAAATTATGAAACTCTTCCATCAAATCTTACATAGAACTCAAGAATAAAAAGAAATAATCCAACTTAATATAGTGGACAAAAGATGAGTAAAAAAAATCACAAATGCCCAATAAGGAAACAAAAAGTGCTTAGCATCAGTAGTCATCAGGGAAACATAAATTTTAAACCCAGTGAGCTCCCATTATCTGCTCCCCGGGACAGCTAAATTTTACAACTCTGACAATACTGAATGTTGGCACCTGGAACTCTTTTACATTCTTTATGAGACTATAAAGTGATACAACCACTTTGGAAAAAGATCTGGTGGTTTCTTAAAAAGTTAAACATGCATTTTCCCCTTTGACCCAGAAATTCCACTCATGTATTTACATAAGAGAGAGGAAACATGTCCACAAAAATTCGTCCAAAAAATGTTGACAGTAGCTTTCTTACAACCAAACACTGGAAAAGCATGCGCCTGTTGATAGCCATGTAGATAAACAAACTCTGTTCTATCCATACAATGGAATTCCACTCAGCTATAAAAAGGAACAGACTATTATTAGGAGGAATCTCAGAAACATTATCTGAGTGAAAGAAACCAGACACAAAACAGTACCTACTTGATCATTTATATGAAGTTCTAGAACAGGTAAAACTGATCTATTGTGGACAACAATGGAGTCTTTTCATGTGAGAATGGTAGGGGACTGGGGGACTGACCCAGAAGTTAGCATGAGGAAACCTCCTAGAGTGATGATAGTGATCTATATCTTGACAGGTGTTTGGATCACGTAGGTGTGTTTGTCAATGTTTATCAAAAGGAACCTTAAAAAAACTGTGTAATTCAACTATATATAAATTTTACTTAAAAACCACCATAAGCACATTGCAGTGACAGTGGGGAGCCTTTCTCTCTCCCCAAAGAGAGGGAGACACTGAATCCAAAGTAGCACAGAGCCTGATGCACGGCTTGAACTGGTGAACTTGAGATCATGACCTGAGCCAAAGTTGGACACTTGACTGACTGAGCCACCTAGGTGCCCTGATTCTATATATAATTCAAAAAAAATTGTAGGGGCACCTGGGTGGCTCAGTCTGTTAAATGTCCGACTTTGGCTCAGGTCATGATCTCATGGTTCATGGGTTCGTGCATTGGGCTCAGTGCTGACAGCTCAGAGCCTGGAGCCTGTTTCAGATTCTGTCTCCCTCTCCCTCGGCCCCTGCCCCGCCCGTGCTCACTTGCTCTCGCTCTCTCTCTCTCTCTCTCAAAAATAAACATTAAAAAATTTTTTAAGTTTGAATTATATATAGAATCTATGAATTATATACGGAACTCCAGGAGTTCACTGTATCATTCTTTGCTTATCTGTATGCTTGAAAATTTTTGTAACAGAACGTTAGAAAAAAATCTTATACAGAAACTCAATGCATAAAATACAAAATGCGGAGAGGCTCTGGGGTAGTAGGGGTGGGGTCCCAGAGCCCCTTCAGTTGCCCCTACCTTGTTTCTTGGGGTTGTCCTTGAGGAACCTCCTTGGAACTCTGGGTGTTGGAGGAACAAAGCTTGAAATTTCTGCTATAGACAGCCTACCTGGGCAGGCTGGGGACTGTGGGTGATGAATTCCCGGGACCAACAACGAATGTAGCTCAGGAGCACGATGCAGTGGTGCCATGGGGATGTCAGCTAGCTAAAGATCTGCCACAACTCAGCTATGAAAGCCAGGGCATCACTAACTTTTTGACTTGTCCTGTGGGCAATTGCTTTCCAAAGACTGTAAAAGTAGGAAGGAAAAGTGCTACAGAGAACTGAACTCTGACCGCATAGGAAGGGGGTGCATAGGAAGTGATGGTGAATTGATGGACCACTGGGGGAAGGCTACCACGTACCTTTGGAATTTGGGATGGACAGTGAAGGGAACACTAGATAGAATCAGATGCATATCTTAGAAAAACTACCAAAATCATAATCTGACAGGGTATTAACAAATGGAGAATTAAAGAGGAAGGCATCTAAGGAAACGAAGTTGCTGCTGAGGGAACTGGTGTGTTCAAGGTATTAAGTGCACAAATGATGGAGGAGCAGATAACCGAGGATGAATACAGAAGTCTTGCACAGAAACTTCAGGAATGCTAAAGTCAAAAACTAAGACAACCATAAGGGAATTCAAAGATACAGGGAGGGCCAGAAAAAAACAGACAAAAGTTAGAACACTTGTTAGATCAGATGATTTAATATGAACAGAAAGTAGATTTTCTCCTCTGTAAAGAGAACACTCTTCAAACCAGAAAGGGCAAAAAAGAGCTATGTCCTTGAGTAAAGTGTGTTCCAACGTGACCACACAGTAAGGTCAGGCACAGCTGAGGAGTTTAGAAGCCAGCAGAGGCAGCCTCAGACACAAAAATGTTCCTGTATCCAAAAGGGAAAACAAGCAGACTCTGGCAAATATTGATTCATGAGTTGATGCAATCCCTGGAAAATTCTAGGGTGAATTATTACACAAAAAGTCAATAAGCACTTGGAAAAGGAAGTAATGATCACTAGGCAGCAACAAGAGTTCACTGTGAACTATGTATCTTTTACTGATTGGTTTATTAAAAGGGGAGACGAAGGATACCAGAGACATAGTCGATCTGGCTTTTAGCAAGATAGCTGCCAAATCATTCATGATGTGTTGTTGGACTAGGATAGAAATGTGAGCTCCGTGGTAGCACAGTTGGGTAAATGTAAATGTCTGTTCCGGACTGAAAACCTAGAACTCAGTGTGTACGTTAATAAACAGAATAACAAACTGAATGGAGCTCCTGATGGTGGTATGTGGTTGTCCTTGTCTGTCTTTTTTTTTCTTCCCATGATTTAAAACTTACACTTGTGAAATGAGAAGATGACGTGATGCTGGAAGGGCAAGTACATGTTTTGAAAAGGTACTTAAAATGTGTTGACAGGTTAGAACAAAGAGGTGAGATATAGGTCTTATTTGGCACAAATATAAAGTTCTGTACTCAAATTTCAGAACATCAATGTGTAAGGACAAGATGAGGGATAAGCTGAACATTTCTTTGGACTGAAATCTATGACTCAATAGCATAGTGTGGCAGCCCAAAGAGTTGGTGCCATTTTAGTTTGATTTAATACAAATACAAAATCAAAACAAGAAGATAAGAGTCCCACTGACCCTGAGCTCGTAGGAATACATCTGAAGTGGTGAATTCCATCTCAGAGGAGACGGTTTAGAACGGAATTGATAACATGGAGTGTGCCTGGTGCGGGTGGGGGGAGCAGGAAACCATGTCCTGTGGGAAATGGCTGAAGAACTGGACATGTTTAGGCTGGAGAAACGGAGATTTCAGGAAGTCAAGTACTATCTTGCTCCGTATGAAGGTTGTTCAGCTCTACATTGAGCTAAACATTTTAACAACTGAACTATTTAAAAATGAATGGGGCTGCTTTGTGAGGTAGTAAGCCCTTCCTCTCTGCAAGTATGCTAGTACCTGTTGGAAAGGCACTGGTCCAAGGTGTTGTAAAGAAATTCCTCCTTTGCAGTTTGTGAGATGCTGGATTTGATGACCAGTGAAGGCTTTTCAAGGAGGAATTCTAGACCATGAGAATCTGACGCTATTAGTAAACAGTGTCATAAAGGTTTTTAGATAGTATAAATAACAATGGTGCCATCGATAACCTTATTGATTGCTTATGTCTTCAATATTCAAAAATCTACTTAGAGGGACACCTTAACCACCTCAGTCGGTTAAGCTTCCGACTCTTGGTTTCAACTTAGGTCATGATCTCATGGCTCATGAATTTGAGCCCTGTGTTGGGCTTCACGCTGACAGCGCAGAGCCTGCCTGGGATTCTCTCTCTCTCTCTCTCTCTCTCTTTCTCTCTCTCTCTGTCTGCCCTCCCCCACTCATGCACCCTCTCTCAAAATAAACTTAAAGTCTTTAAAAAATATCTGTTTAGATACAATGCACAGATTTTATTAATGAGACTGAGCAACTATATATATAATAAACATGCAATATTACCTTGACAGGATATGAAAAAAGCTTAACAAAACCAAAATCATCTCCAGTGGCTAAGAGGGAGCAGTCTTTGGTAAGACTGGCAGCATTTACATCAGTCACATCGCTATGTGCAGGCCAGATTCCCTCACAGGTGGGCCCCAGCACGCAGGTCCATGTGTCCCACTCGATTTTCTCAATCTTAAAAAGAAGGAAAGAAATTGATATATTTTTGCAGAAGCTAGAGATCTTTTTCTTTTTGTAGTTGACATGCAATGTTACATTAATTTCAGGTGTACAGCACGGTGATTCGACAGCTCTATGCATTCATTACCATATGCTCAGCAAAAGTGTAGTTACCATCTGTCACCACATGACTCTATTACTGGCTATATTCCTTATCCCATACTGTTTTTTGAAAAAATAAACACTATGAAGCTGACTAGTTCTAACTGAAGACTTTGCCAACATTATGGATTTGTGTTGAGATCTGAGGTGTCCAAGTTCTAATATGCAGTTTTTAAGTGGCATACGCATTATCTTAGTAAACACTACAGTCAGATAACAGTTTACTTTTCTATAGATAAAATCAACATATTGGAATTGTGGAAATCTGGCAATAATAAAATGTTTTAGGGGACACCTGGGTGGCTCAGTTGGTTAAGTGTCTGCCTCTTGATTTCATCTCAGGTCATGATCACATGGTTGTGAGACTGAACTCCTTATCATCAGGCTCTGAGCTGAATGTGGAGCCTGTTTAAGATTCTCTCATTCTCTCTCTCAAAAAAAAAAAAAAGATAAACTAAAATTGAAAAAAATGGTTTTTTAGTTAGATTTTAGCATCATTAAAAAAAAAGATAAACTAAAATTGAAAAAAAAAAAAGGTTTTTTAGCTAGATTTTAGCATCATTTAGGCCATAAGCTAGATCAGGGTTTCTCAGTGTCAGCACTATTAATGTTTTAGGACAGCTGATTCTTTGTTGTCAAGGGCTGTCCTGGTCATGGTAGTATTTTAGCAGCATTCCTGCCCTTTCCCCACTGGAGGCCAGCAGCCCTCCTTCTCAAGTTGTTGCCAGACATTGGCAACTGTCCCCGGGGGAGAGGGCAAAGTTGCTCCCAAATGAGAATCACTGAGCTACACAGATCAAAGGGGATGATCATTTAGCCAATTATTTTTAAAAGTCACAGATACAACATTTTGTGAAGGACTGCCTTCTAGAAGGAATGAGTAGTAAGATTGTGCAGCTAGCAGAATCTTCACCAAACCTTCTGAGGCCCTTCTGGTTCCACAAGCAGGCTTTCTGGCCGCTGACTCTCTTCCAGGTTCCAGTCCGTTTCTGAGACCTTCCTGCCCCTCTCCAGTGCCAGCGCCCTAGGTGGCAGTTTCCCTGACCTCATTATCTAGGCACAAAAGTGGGTGGTGGGGGGAGGGGGAGTGAGCTGTTACTGCTCACCTTGAGGTCACCCCATCAGATCATCCTTGGCCAGATCTGCACACTGAGGTCCCCAAGCAAATACCTAATTTGTTGGAAGCTACAGAAATTGCATTTAAAAGGGAGCATTAAAAATGATACCTCTAGGGGCGCCTGGGTGGCTTAGTCGGTTGAGCGTCCGACTTTCGCTTAGGTCATGATCTCACGGTTCGTGGGTTCGAGCCCCGCGTCGGGCTCTGTGCTGACTGCCAGCTCAGAGCCTGGAGCCTGTTTCAGAGTCCGTGACTCCCTTGCTCTCTGACCCTCCCCGGCTCACGCTGTCTCTCTCTCTCTCTCTCCTACAAATAATAAAAAAAAAAAGATCCCTCTAACCCACAAAACCCGAAAGGGGTACACTTGTGAAAACCCCTGAACTGACGGAAGAAGGGTCCTTAAAGGGTCTCTTCCATAGCACCTCGCCTGTGGTAGATGTGTCATTACCATCGTCATTTTCCAGGGGAAGGAAGAACCAGAGAGGTGAGCCATTTAAAGCACAGCTGGGTTAGGCGGCAGAAGGGAAGTGAGCTCAAGAGTGCTGGCCTCCTAATTTAGCACTGCTTTGACTGCACTGGGCTGCACCCCATGGATTTAAGTGGACATTTTAGTATTTGTCATACTTAACAATTTGCCAGGTAAGCTCTATTAGTTTCACCATGGCTGTTTAAAAACAAAGGAAAAAAACATCTTTTTTGAAAAGAGGGTTTCTGGAGTGCCTGCATGGCTCAGTTCTTTAAACATCTGACCCTTGATTTTGGCTCAGGTCATGATCTCATGGTTCCTGAGTTGGAGCCCCATGTCGGGCTCTGCACGGCAGTATGGAGCCTGCTTTGGATTCTCTCTCTCTCTCTCTCTGTCTCTCTCTCAAAATAAATAAACTTAAAGAAAAAGAAAACAATACTCAATTCTGCCTCACTGGCTTTATTATAGCAAGAACATTTCTGTTCTTTGACAATGCAGAGTTTGCTTGGGACTCTCTCTCCTCCTCCCAAGGTAAATAAACTTTTTTTAAAAAAGAGGATTTCCCAAACCCTTCATATGCAGTGGAAGGGCCTGACATACTGGTGGAGGAAACGCTGAGCTGCCCCTCTGTGCCCTTAGGTGGCAATACCAGGGAATCCCAGCCGTGAAAGCATTAGCTGGATGGCCTCCCCAAATAGCAGCACAAGAGATCAGTCTCTGGGATATCAACTCTGTACCTCAGAGTGGCTTCAGAGCCACAGTGTGGCAGGTGGAGAAGCCTTCCTATAACATGAATTTTCCTCTTGTGCAGATTCTTAGAGTAATTGCTTATCGGTCCCAAGTTGGTATCCTTCCCCCTCTACCATTTGGTTCAACTGAGTTTTACTTTAGTGCACTTATTTGGGGGCACCAGAACATGAAGGGGAAACACAGATGAAGTGACGTAACATGATGCTTAAGTACACAGGAGAAACCCAAAAGGCCCCACGGTCTAGGCTGCCAGGTAGTCAGGCACGGACCCCTCGAGACTGAGATCACAGCTCCATGGTCCTCTTACTCTCCCGGAGCCTTAATCTCCCCCTCTAAAATGAGACTGACAGCTGTCACACAAGAATGTTCCCAAGACAATAATACAGGCATATCAAGTATCCAGTGAATAAATGGCATAATTTTAAATATCTCTTACTCAAGGATACAGAAGTTTCTTTGAAAAAGTTAGAAGGGCAACTGATCAGAGATAAACACATTGGAATCTGGGAGTGAGATCAATTGATCAGTAAATAATTTTCATTAATATAATGCCATCATCTCTAACAACTTATGTTTCTTAAGTACCACACATATACTTCTTTCAGAAACCACGAAAACATTATCAATGGGCACATGTCCCAATGTCTCTGAGAGTACTTTGCAACGATGGGATGGTTTCTATTACTGGCAAACTGAAATCAGAGACAGATGCCTATCCCTCAGAGGTATACTCTCTGACCCTTTCCCTATAAGGAAGCAATTATTTCCTTTTCTTTCATCAAAGGTCATGTAGCAAATAAACGAGTCAGATTGTCTCCTGGGACTAAGAAGAGGTCCTTAGTGCTCAATCAGGCAACAACCTTCAGCCATCCATGTTCACTCCTTTTCTTTCTTAAATTAAAAAAAATTTAGTCTTTATTTTTGAGAGGGAGAGAGAGAGACAGTGTGTGAGCAGGGGAGGGACAGAGAGAGACAGCTCAGGCTCCAGGCTCAGAGCCTGGCACAGGGCTGGAGCCCACTAACCGGGAAATCATGACCTGAGCGGTAGTCGGATGCTTAATGGACTGAGCCACCCAGGCGCCCCCATCCATGTTCACTCTGTGGAAGCTCTGGGCAGACCCTGGAGGAGGCACTTGCCTGCAAAAACAGCTTTGCTTTTAGGAAGGCATTAGTTCGTGGATTCATAAATTGTACAGAGGCTTTGGTTTCAACAACTAAGAAAATTATGTATGTGGTGAAGGACATGAGGAAAACCGGGAAAAGGAAACAGTTTGATACAAATGGATCGTCAGGTTGTACATAGTTTTTGTTCTGAAAAGTAATTTCTCTTACCACAGAAGACAGTGTTATTATAAGTAGTAAAGACTGAGAAAGTAGGTTTCAAAAGTTTAAGTTCCCAGAAAGCTTTGCACGAAAGGACAGGGCATGTCCAATGGAAGAAGTAATACATAACCTTCAAATTATAAGCTTAGTCACTGTCTTCCAGCAGAGAGAAATTAAGCACAAGGCTGACTGTCCGATGCTCCATCAGCAGACTAGTGAACTCACAGGTTCTCAGAATGTAGGGAACCAGGTTCAGCACTCAGATTTAAGAAACAATCAAGCTTAAAGGCACACTAAATATAACCCATACTAATGGATAATAATGGACAGGTTTTATTAAAAAATGCACATATTAAATCTTCACGAAACACTTTTTAAAAAGCTCTGTGCCTGACTGTTACCTCTGAAGGTCTTATGATATGCCGTTTGCCTCTTGGAGCTTCAAAAAAGAGTTGTTCTTTGGCACCCGAATTAACTTGCAATAATTTTCCTGGTATGATAGAACGAAGCAAAAAGACAATTAACATCTGCATTTATCTTTCTATTGTAAAGAGACAAGCATGGTTGCAACTATTTTGACTCATTGTTATCAGGCTCATAAATTAAGCAAATGAATGCTGGTTTATCCACAAGTACGCGTAAAAGGCAATTGCATGGCAGTGTAAAAATCCCAAAACTATGAATTTTTTAATGCGGGTCTCATAAAATCTGACCTTGCGCACCCCTCATAGAATCAAGCTTTCTAAGTTTTATTCTGTTGTAAAAGGAAGTACCTGTTTTTCAAAAGCTTGACAAAATCTAGGCTTTTTGCTCGTTTTTCTGGTTGCACAAATGTGTAGTAAAAGGAAACTGCTTTGGCAAGAATTATGGCATTAACAGTGAGGACCTTGTGGCAGGCATTCACATTTATCCAGTTCTAAATTCTAAATTTGTACTTTAAAGTTTAGAAATGGAAAGATAGGGACACATAAAACAACTTATAAATGCTTACCCTCTTCCCCTATCGTACTTGAAAAATTGCAAAGAAATCCAAGATTTTCCCGAACCAACATGTTGAGCAAAAACAGCCTTTTGGTCTGATTTAAATTAAAATCTAGGATTCACTCTGATTAATGTTGAAGAATAGATACCTTGATTCTCCTCCTTACATCTCACTGATCGTTTATGACTTGAAATTTAAATGACTCAAAAGATACACCCTCTAGCATTTTTAAATCATGGGACATTTCAAACCCATATAGAAGAAGAGTATTAAAAAACCCTACTCTCCAGTAAATGCTCAGTTTCAACAGTTATTAGCACATGGCAATCCTGTTTCATGAGCTTCCACTCAGGCCCTCACCCCAGATGATTCCGAAGCAAAGCTCAGATGTCCCAATACTTCACTGGTAAATAATTCAGTATATATTTACATCATTTCTTCCCCCCCCGCCCCACTCTCTTTTTTCCATATATGTAGTAGTCTTGAAATGTCTTTCTTGCAAAAATACTATCAAAGTAAGAACTTTGTGGCTTATATCATGGTCTTTAATATTTAAGTGGGTGCTACCTGGCTCTGAAATCTAGTTTGGCAAACTTTCAGAAGTTACAGGTCTATTTCTCGGTGAATAATTAAAAACGAGGCTAATTTTGTAACTGAAAACCTTAATTGTTTCTAATTTGCTGGGTTATAGTATGGTGATGAGAGGCCTCGGCTGTGAGGAGCAAGCGAATTTGAAAAGTTTCCTTTGAAATGCACACATTTCCCTGAATTTATGGCTGAACATATACAAACAAACAAACAAATGAGGTAGTTAAATTAGCTTTGGCTATTTAGTATTACAAGAAAATGAATAATCAATATTTCTCCAGTCAACTCAATAGACCTACCAAGTATCTTTTAGGATTCTCAAGAGTAAATGCAAATAACAAATCATCTGGAAAAAGGATTTAAGGATTCAGTGAAGACCATGAAAATGATTCAGTGGCTAATTTTAGGTGACTTCTGGCCATGAGATACTAAGAGAACTCAAAGAACTGTAATTTCCAGATAATCCCAACAATTCACTTTACACCAGCTTCAAAGATAGTATTTTAAAGAAAACTCCAAAATCATAATAGTTAAGTGAAGTACTTTCTGACTGCAAGATTATTAGAAGATCCGAACACAAGAGGCGAGCACCAGAAATGCTGTGCAGCACCAGAGATGCCCGTGGGGTGCCAACCTGGCTCATGCCACAACTTACCCCCACCTCAGGCTGGACCCCTGTGGTCGTGTTTGTCCTCTGGAGGAGGACGCTGACCCGGGAGGGTCCAGGCTGCAGATGGGAGTGGGCACTCAAATTCTCTTTCCTGGTAACTTAGCATCTGGGAGACTCAATCAGTGGGTGCCTGGCTGGGATAGGATGTGGACTTTGGAACTGAGGGTGGCTTGTGGGAGCAATGGAATGGGCCACGTGCAAATGAGTTAAGGAAAGTTGCCTGAGCAGAGACAGGGGCCGAAAGCAGACACCAGACCCAGGAGAGCAGTGGACTCTGAAATGAGCTGCTTCGCAGCAGGAGAGGAGAGAGGAGGGGAGAAGTGCCTGCTTGCTTTTCTGGTTCATTCCTAAAGCCAGTTCCTTAGGAGATGTTGCTTCTTGCTCTTAGATTCTATGAGCTATCCTTGTATCTTCCCAAATAACGTCATTCTTCACTATTATTTAGAATATTTAAGCTGAGTGGGTATGAGTTCCTTGCAACAAAGGATGCAAAGAAATTTTTTAAAATCACAGCTAGTCTTGTTAGGAAAGTGGAATTATGGGTATGATTCCCTGCCCCCCACCCCCCAACCCCCTACCATATTCTTTACTGCAGTTTTTTTTTTTTTCTTCAAGCACACAGGAAATATTTAGGTCACCAGTCTTTTTCTGCTGCCTCCGCTCTGTCATATAAGCACTGAAATATTCTGAGAACAGAAGCAAAGAGCAAAGAATCTATATAATCCATGTATAATTGCCATTTAGTAACAGTAACCCTATTCTTTCAGAATGCTCACATTTTTATTCACAAGAAACGTCTTCTCACAAGGAGGAAGAGAATCAGAAGAGCCAGATGTCCTTATTACTAAGCAGGTATAGGAAACCACACACCCGGCAGGTGTATAGAGCTTTATATAATCCACGAAATAATTCACACCCATTCTCCTAGTTGTTATATACCTTTTAAGTTAGAACAATTCCAAAATTCATACAAAATGTACCAAATGTATCAGATAATTTGCAATGAAAACGGGAATGAGAGTTCCATTAGGCTCAAACTGCTGACTGGACTTATAGTCCTGATATTTCTAGAAATAAACTGATATCGACTAGGAAATATTCTTCCATATTTTATCTCTCTCCACCTTTTTTTTTTTTTTCCCTTTCTCAAGCATTTTCTACAGGAGCTTTCATTCAGGGGCAGCTGACATTCCTGAAAAAGGCTGATGCGCTTTTTGGTTTCTTAGGACCGGTGGTTGCCATGGACACGAAAGGCTGTGCCATCCCCCACCCTTGACAAGCCAGCTGGCTCTGGCAAATGTGTTCACTATTTTTGACAAGATCAAAGGCATGAAATAGAACCCTGCTCCTCAGTTCTGCTCTCTGCCCTTGCTGGACCCTCAAGACCCTGCTGTGAGAAGCCAGGCTGGTGTTGAGGCAGCATGGCGCATTCCTGAGGTCAGCCACTTTGGGAAGTGGGATATCAGAATGAGAATACCAACGTGACACATACCTCATGGCAATCAAATTGGAGTTAAACCAGGGGAGGTCCATGGGCATACTTGCTCGGATTCTCCAGGTAATATAACTCCTCCCCGAGAATCAAAAGCATTCTATTTTCCTCTCCGTCCATAGAACACATTTGGTCTGACGTTCTCACCTGACAAAAGGGGCCACTTAGGACAGAGATGAGGTTGCTTTCCAAAGACCTTGGCCTCCTTACTCCCAGTGTCTTTTCTATCACCCTCAGCTCTGGTGGGACCACAGAAGCTGGCTTAGGGCAAAATTGTGGAAATAATGAGGTTTGTCCCTCTCCCTGCAAAGAGATGGCTCTACACCGAGGGCCTTTATATATAAAGACCATCGCCTCCATGATTGCAACCCACTGATCCTGGCCAATCTCCTGTTCTTTCCACGTAGGACTTACTCCTCTTTATAGCCCTACACAGGGCCTACACATGCGCAGGTTTAAAAAAAAAACCTCTCAAAATGCAAAGAAAAACCAAAATAAGATACCATGTCACACCGATCAGGATGGCTATTATAAAAAAGATCTCCCCCCAAACCAGAAAATGGCAAGTGTTGGTGAGGATGTAGAGCAAATGGAACACTTGTGCCCTGTTGGTAAGAATGTCAAGTGATCCAACAGCTGTGCAAAATAGTAATGGTGGCTCCTCAAGAAGTTAAAAATAGAATTATCATCAGATTCAGCAATTCCCTTTCTGGGTAGATGTCCCAAAAGAATTAAAAGCAGGGTCCAGTACACTCATGTTCATAGCAGCATTATGTACAATAACTAAAAGATGGAAACAACCCAAGGGTCCATCGATGGATGAGTAAACAAACTGTGGCATATACAAACAATGGAGTATTATTCAGCTTTAAAACGGAAGGAAAATAAACAAACAAGAGTTTCCTTTTTTTAATAAAAGAAGAGGGGGGGGGGGGGGGTGCCAGGGTGGCTCAGTCAGTTATATGCTCAGGTCATGATCGTGCAGTTTCGTGAGTTCAAGCCCCAGGTTGGGCTCTGTGTTGGCAGCACGGGAGCCTGGTTGGGGTTCTCTACCTCCCTCTGGCTCTGCCCCTCACCTACCTGCACCGTCTCTGTCTCTCTCAAAATAAATGAACAAACTTTAAAAAAAATTTAAAAAGGAAGGAAATTCTGACACATGCTACAATATGGATTAATCTCAAGGGCACTGTGTTAGGTGAAATAAATCAGTTACAAAAAGACAAATACTATATGATCCACTTACATGAAATACCTACAGCAGTCAAATTCATAGAGACATAAAATAGAATGGTGGTTAGCAGGGTCTGGGAGACGTGGAAAAGGGGAGTTACTGTCTGATGGGTATAGAGGTTCGGTTTACAGGAAGATTTATGGAAATGGATGGTGGTGAAGGCTGCCCAACTGTGTGAATGCAGTTAATGCCACTGAATTTTAAATGTCACTTAAAGATCGTTAGGATGGTACATTTTACGTGTATTTTACCAAAATTAAAACTAATGTAAAAGAGTCTTCCCAATTAAAATTTATTCTTGCTATGTCTTATTTTCTCTTATAAATAATATTTAACCTGTGAATAGGAACTGAGTTTAGCCTCCACTGACTACTGTCATGGGACTTCACAAGCTGTGCTATGTATTTTGTGGGTGTTGAACTGCCAACAAAACACACTATATTCTACAGATGCATAAGGCTGGTCCTCACTGTTCTAAATTCTCCTCCCAAGATGACATAAATAGGGATGTTAGCAAGAGAATTTACAGGGGGAAATCACTGTTTTTTTTTTTTTTAAAACAATAAAGCAGAGAACATCCAGGAAGTGGGGCTGAGAAGCAGCTGTCTCCCTCTGTCTGGCCTCAATGGTTCCTAGAGGACTCGCAGGCCACCAGAGTCCCGTTTGATCACAAATGCCAGCCTAAGCCCTCGGCACTGTGTCTGGCAGGGCTCTGACGTGAAAGTGAGAGGGACTTATCTGATCTCCCTCTGCCCTTGTTGGGACTTGCACCTCTTACAGTAAACAGCACGCTTTCTTCCATCTATTGCACTATATAAAGTGCCTGCGGGTTGGAAGCCTTAAATAAAGTCCAAATTCCAGTGCAGCAAGTAATTATACAGGAATACCTGCCTGGTAGTAGGATCAGTCTATGGCCAGTCCTTCAAGAAATACTTGAAATACAATATTCCGGCAACTCTGAAATAATCTCTCTTTGGTGGAGGATCTCAGCACCTCTTTCTCCTGGCTGATTTTAGTTGCTTTCCAACTCTAGATTACTCATCCTCCCCAAGATGGCAGAGGAACCCCTCCAGCCCCCTCTAAATCCTTCAGAGTTACCTAATGCCTCCGGGATAAAGGACAGTGCTCAGCTTCCTAGCAGGAGGTGAAGGTTCCTTTGCATCCTGTCCTGGTCTGTCTCTCCACATTCTTCTCTTCTTGCCTCAGCCACTCAATATTACTGTTTCTTAATTTCCCCTGTTTTTCCCACCTCCTTGTCTTGGCATGCCATATTCCTTCTGAGCCTGGAATGCTTGTCCCAGACTTCATCTGGTGAACTTCTGGTCACCTCAAGATCTCAGAGGTTGATCTCAAAGGACACTGCTTCCATGAGGCTCCATGGATTCCCCTGTGGTGAGCTCCTTCCTCAGAGACACCACTGTGCTTGGTGTTTTCCTACCAGAGTCAACTAAAACTCCTTTCAAAGCTGGGACCTGCCGATCCCTCAATGGCTACCCCATACTCTAATGTCAGCCAAGTCCCTGGGATGAGATTTAAAAGTGAATCCCCCCGATCAGAGGAAAACACTTCAACTCTCTGATCATAGGAAAAGGGTGGGGGAAGGATACCGTTTCTCAAGCAAACTTTGTTAAATTACTTCTCTCTTTAAACTATGTGCATGTAAAATTTTGATCACACTATAAACAACAATCAAAATAAATCTGAAAAAAAGAAAAAAAGTGACTCCCCCGGAGCAATGATGCTCCATCCTGGGAGCTGAATGCTGATGTGGCCCACTTAGAGGCCCCACACACCACTTCCCTGTGACACGCCATTTCTTGTCCCCATGTCCCACTATTTGGGTGTCTGTATTTTTCAAGCACAAGTATGTCTCCGCTGCTAAATTATAAACTCTTGTGGGGTACTACAGGAACTGTGTCTCACTTCTGAATCATCCATATTTCCTGACTTAAGACTTTGCACATGGGAGAAACTAGATTTGTCAACTAAATAGACAAATCCCCATGGCATCTGGGGGCATGACTTGGAGGAGGTAGTTGCTTTGGAGAGCAGGGTAACTTTAGGTGAGCTGAATGTAGCGTTCTACCTCTGCCAGAAGGTGAAAATTGCTGGAGACTTCTTGGGCAGTTCTCCGGGAGGTGGAGGATTGTTAGGAAAAGGGAAACCAGTAAGGAGGAGACTCAAGGCAAGGACACAGAACGCCAAACCCAAAGGTGAAGCAGTGGCTTGCTAGGGTAACAGAAGGCATCATGTATCTTTAATGGTCTTAAAACTCAATGGCTTAAATTAATAATAGTAGTAGTAGTGGTGGTGGTGGTGGTGGTGGTGGCGGCAGCGTGGTAAGAGTGGTAAGACAGAAAAACTGCAAAATGTTCACAACTGCAAAAGGTGCCCCTGGGTTGTAAAATTAAAGTTGTTTATATTTGTTGTGGGTTCTCCACTCTACTTTTCTCTAAAAGTCAACTGTTCTTCTCTCTGGAAACATGTATGAATGGATATTGACTTTTTTTTAAACAAAAATTATAGTTTGAAAGCCACAACATACTTTACCTCTAGAGTCCCAGTCAATATGTGTAATATAACTAGAAGCACCTTTACAGATGCCCACCCGTTTGCTTGTCAGTACATTGTAAATATCCACAAAGTTATCATGGGATGCCACGGCAAGGTATTTTCCTGTATCTAAAAAAAAAAACATGCAGTTAACTCCCAAAATTTTAGACAAGAATGTACTTCCAGGAACTTATTTCAATTGGGGAAAAGGTCAAGGAAGTATTTAAATAGTCCCTTTTATAAATTTTTGTCCCAATTTATTTTAGAAAGTTTCTGCTTTAATCTTCACCTTTTGAAAATTTAATATCAGAGATCATTTCTTTTCTGTGATGGAAGGAGACCATGTCTTCAACAGTGTCAGCATTTACGACCAGGAAACTGCCATCATTCAAGCCAACAGCTAAGGCTTTCCCATCAGGGGAGAAAGCACAGCATCTTCCTCCTACGAAAGGATCCACAAAGAACAGTTATTATCCAGGGTTCTTCTATCAAACAAACCCAACGCAGAGATGGAGAAATGTGCCTATGTGCAGTACGCATAGACATGTTATTGTGCCTTTAATGTTACTTGTGAGAAAAACTAAAAATTCCATAATTTAAAATATATCTTCCTGGGGCACCTGAGTGGCTGAGTTGGTTGAGCATCCGACTTCAGCTCAGGTCATCGTCTCACGGTTCATGGGTTCAAGCCCTGCGTTGGGCTCTGTGCTGACAGCTCAAAGCCTGGAGCCTCCTTCGGATTCTGTGTCTCCCTGTCTATGTCCCTTCCCCATTCACAGTCTGTCTCTCTGTCTCTCAAAAATAAACATTAAAAAAATATGTATCTCCCCTTCAAATCCAAGGACAATGATCCAAATGCTAAAAAACAGAACAAAACGACACATTTCCCTTTCTTTGAGGTTTATCCATTCGTTTCTTACTACTTGAATACCTGGGTTTTTCAAAAGACACATGGAGTGAATGGATGAAAGGAGTAAAAGATTAAGAAAACCAGTCTCTCTGCTCCCAAGAAAAGAGATACTTATGAATGGGAATTCTGGAGTTCAATTTCTGGAAGCCGTTTTTTGGATATCATGATTTACACACAAAACTTGCTTCAGAGACTTGTGGATCTTGCAGTCACTTCAAGTCTCTAATCCATGGATCATAATGCATGACTCAAGAGGTAGAAGATTTGATCCTGCTCTTCTGTGTGGACAACACTCCCTCAAGAGGTGTCTATGAAACTGAACAGTATGGGCTGACAGGGCTCCGTGAGCAATGTTTTCTACTGCTTTCTGCAGGGTCATACGGGGACATTTCTGAATGAGTGTGGACTCTGTTGGGAGGGAGTGTTTAATAGGAATCCTAATTAATAGTCTCCCCCTGCCCCCCGCACCTAGTTAAGCATCTGACTTCAGCTCAGGTCATGATCTCATGGTTTATGGGTTCGAGCCCTGCATCAGGCTCTGTGCTGACAGCTCAGAGCTGGGAGCCTGCTTCGGATTCTGCATCTCGCTCTCTCCCTCTGCCCCTCCCCAGCTTGCACTCTGTCTCTCTCCCTCAAAAATAATAAATATTTTTTAAAAAAAGAATAGGGCCCCCCTACCTTACTATCAAGACTTTGGTAAGCACAACTCTGGAGATGGGACAGTCACACAGCCTTGTGCTAAGGCATTCCAAACTCAGCTTCCACATGCTCCCTTCCATCACTGTTCATGGTATGCGGAAAGCTGTGTTATACCTGTAGCTTCAAATTGTCTCATCTAAATTATATCTTCATTCATTCCCTCAGTTAGTAACAAGTTATTTATGTACTATGAGTCATGCATGGTGCTAGGGGCAAGAGGACAAAGGCAAGCCTGCCCTTGAGGAGAGTCATCAAGATTAGCTTAACCATATATTTTATTGTATAAACCACGGCACTTCTCAGAGTGAAAGGGAGAGCTATTAATAATTACACAGGGACAAGCGTTGTAAACTGGGTTGAATGGTCAGCCCATCTAAGATATGTTAGTAGATGTTCTCTTGAACTAATATTTAACCTAGTGAATAAAGGCCACTGTCTGATGTTGAAGTCACTCCCAAGGAGGTCTTGGTATATCTTCTTCCCAATATAAATTAGTGGTCCAATGATTCAATTGAGTAACGGTTTAAGAGCATGGGCTTTGGACTCAGACCTGGGTTTGAATCCTGGCTCCGCCACTTTCTAAGGCCCACAAGTTGACTGTAAAGAGAGGCAACAGTATGGCAGAGAAAAACAGCCTCATGTAGTAGCCACAGGTGTGCTTTCTGAAGCCATGCTGCCTGGGTTGGAATTCAGTTCCATCACCTACTAGCTGTACAATTTCAGGCAAACAACGTAAAGTTCTCTGTGCCTCCATCTCCTTATCCCTAAGTGATAATAATGGCCTCACTCCTTAGGTTCCCATGAAGACCAAAGGCAAATTGCTAGTAGTCAGGTGGCTCAACAATATTAGCCACCATCATTACTGTTACTATCGTCTTGACATCTTTTCTCATGTTATCCCCCTACAGTACATTCTCCACGTCTCTCTACTTGTTAAACTACCTGGTATACATATTTTAGGGCCAGACCCCAATCACATGCTTTCCTGAGAACTTTTACAAACCCTCTGAGCCTCATCTCTCCTCCCTGAGAAGCTGTCCCTGGCAACAGGCCTTCCTCTGAGCTCCCTAACACCTTGTTTGTGCCAGACATCTTTCACTGGTCTCTCCACATCCATGTTCCACCCTGCTCTGTGCTGTCTGTGGGCCTGCATAGATTACAGCAACGGGTTCCCTTGCCTCCTGGCTTTTGATTGCATTTGGGTGAGGGAGAGCATAGACAGGAGGCTTATGGGGGTGGGGGGAATGGGAAAATAAGGAAGAGCAGGGGGCTCGGGGTATGCACTCCCCTAGCAGCCTCCCGGTGGGCCTACTGCACGCTGGCTGTGTCCCTGAGCCGATGGATCGCCCTAGTTCCGTCACACACCTCTAACTTTCAGGTCCCGGCGCTGCTCTCTCCTCTTGCCCCTCAGGCCCAGGCCTGGTGAAGGCACCTGGCTGTTACTGGCTGCACGCTGCTGCACTATCCCTGGTCATTTCTCACCACGCTGCCCGCTCCTCTAACAAATGGTCTCCTTTTTAGACTCTCCTCAAATTGCCCTATTTGAATGGACCATCTGTTGCTGGGACTCTCTTCAAATCTCGCCCAGCTCTGACACTATAGATGGGACCATTCACCACGGGATCCCAGTACCTGATACATAGCTGCTACTCAGTAACTTGTACTTCCCGGCATACCTCTTTGTTCCAGTGCACATAGGTGTTAAATACAGATTTACACGGTTTTTGATATTAACTCTTTTTTTTTTTTTTAAATAAAACTGACTTCTGTCTTCCAGTAACAAAATCAGTTCTTAGAGACTGTTAGACATAAAGACAAACAGCATTTCTGAAAAGCTGAGGTATTTCAACAGATTTCCAAAGCTCTCCATGAGAAGAAGAAGGACATATTGCCCCCAGGTGGCAAATGTCTGCGTAATGCAAGGGAAATGAAGGAAATAATAGAGGAGGCCAGCCTTCTGGAATTTATGTCTGTAGCAAAGAACATCGAATTCCCATTACCTTGCAGACTTGGGAGGCATGTGACAGGCGCACTCAGGAAATATTACTTGAGCGAATGAACGAACACACCACACTTTGTGGTTTGTAAATACTTTTACAGATGTGTAAGGCGAGAGCAAGTACCTTTTTTGAGCTTTCGCACTGCCAGCATACGGTGCTGGGAGGATAATTCCCAGATCCGGAGTGTTTTATCATCGCTCACAGTCGCACAGATGGGCAGGAGCGGGTGAGCTGCGAGCCCCCACACTTCTCCTTCCATGTGCCCCTGTGGGAGAGGCAACAAGGGAGTGTAAACCCGGTTCACGCTTCCTGGCTTGCCCTTCTGTAGCACTGGGCTGTATACCCAGCCCGAGGGGGTCTTACGCAGGTTCAAATAGGAACAAACACAGTTTGAGCTTCCTTGAGCCAAAATGAAGGCACCATATACTTTATTTTTTTTTTCATTTGAACTTGAGTTGGAAGCCGGGCCTTCATGATGCTGAAGTATTCATTTGTAAAGCAAAACATGGACTCATTGCTCATAAGCTTTGTTCATAGGATGCCAACATCTTTCCTTTTAGAAACATCTGTGTGCATTGGGGCGCCTGGGTGGCTTAGTCGGTTAAACGTCTGACTTTCGCTTAGGTCATGATCTCGCGGTTCGTGGGTTCGAGCCCCGCGTCGGGCTCTGTGCTGACTGCCAGCTCAGAGCCTGGAGCCTGTTTCAGTCTGTGACTCCCTCTCTCTCTGACCCTCCCCTGCTCACGCTGTCTCTCTCTCTCCTAGAAATAAATTAAAATATTAAAAATAAAAAAAGAAACATCTGGGTGAATAAATAAATGCCATCATTTTATCCTCTTACGTGAGACGGAGTTAACACAGTATATATAGGTGTACACATACTTGTAAAACAGCTTGATCGTGATGTAAAACACCTTTTTCAATAAACTCATTATCGCTATCAGAGCAATATTCTTGTTCATTTAATTCCATTTTAGTCCTGTGAATGCACAGTATTTGGCAAAACAAAAGTAAAGAGAGCTCAGTTTTCAAATCAGGTGTCCTGGGAATGACTCAAGTTCAGTGTCTGCTTAGACATTATTCTATTCAGTGTGTATCAGAAAACTGAAAGGTGCTTAATAGGCATTGGACCAATTCTATATACCTATATCTTATCACAAACACACCTAACTGGATTAGAAAGGAGATAAAACCATTTTACAAATGAACAATTAGGAAGAAAATGACTCTGATTCCTACAATTTATTACTCGATAAAGCAGTGCAGAGAATAGATTAGTGCACAGAACAATAAAAGAGACCATACTGTTCACTGAATTTCTGCTTTTAGTGGCTAATTATAAAAAGGCTTTGCTTACTAAAGAAAAAAGGAAAACCACACTAAAGAAAAAAGGCATTTGAAAGGTGTTTGTACTTGGAATCCTTCAGGGAACAGGTGGCTTTCCAAAGAGAAACTGGACGATTCTGGTTTAACAGGGAAACTGTTTGAGCAAAACAGTAATTCGGCAGAAGATAACAAAGTTCCAAATGGAGCTGACATTCAGCTATCTGAGAAGGGCCTAAAAGTGAATTTATTGCAACTGGAGCACCTCACATTCCTAGTTTTCTTGTTTTCCTCCCTTCAGATGTCTCCCACCCCAAAGGTCATGGTCAGAGGATGGGTCAGGTATCAAACCCGGTTTCCCCCCCAGAATGGATCTGCTTGGAGCCATTTCACAGATCAAGTTCCTTTTACATTTGGCTTGAGAGGACAGGGCAGACTTCTGAGATCCTTTTCACCCACTGCCTCATATATTTACTTAGACATCGTATTTACCTAATCTAACAGGATTAAGTTTCTGTATAACATAGGAATGGATAACGAGCAAGACAGGCTGGAAGTACCTCAAGTGGCAGAGGAATGGGCTTGGAATCTTACCTTCCTCCTATTTACTACCCATAAAGCTGGTCGTAAATAGCTGCATAATTCAGAGTTGGTTATATTTAAAGAATATACAATGGGAATTTTCAGAATTCATCTCCTATCACTTCTCTCTTCCAACCCAGCCTGCTTTCTCTTAAAAAATAAGGAAGCTATTTCAAGTGACACTGAGTTGCCATGCTAAAGAAACTGGCAAAGTGGTTCTGATATCTCCCCACAGCAGAGTAGCTGATGGTCTTAATCATGCTGCCTGTTCCTTAACTTTCCCTCAGTGTCCAACCTCTCTCGGAGCAGGGCTGTGAGCCTTGGGGGATAGGAAGCCCTATTCCACCATGCACAGCATGCAGCACAAGGCTGATCTCAGCAGAAGCCCAACAAGCACTGATTGAATTGAACTTCTTAGCTCTGCTTAGGAGGAAATGGCGAAGGAGTGATAGACAAACAGAGGAAAGAGAGATGCTGACAGAAAAGGAAAAGAATGGTACAAGTGTAAAGAGACAAGATGGTGGTAACCAACATTTTTACTCAAGGTTCTACCAACTCTACTGCCTGCCCACAGCTCAGGGGGCCATGCCCTCTGCGCGGCTCTCTGGAAGTCTTCACGCTAAGAGACATTTGGAGAAGAGCCCAGTGTAGTGAAAAAGGAAAGGCTCTGGTATCTGACAAACCTTGGTTTGAAATCCAGCTCCACGGTTCTTAGCACATGGCTGTGGACACTTTATTGGGTGGTGGGTTCCTCATCTATAAAACGGTATCAACTGAGCAAATCCATTGAGAAAAAGAAATTCTGCACAACAGTATTGCTTGACACATAGTAGGTACTGAATAAATGGCACTTGTGGCTGTTTTTATTATTAGAGCAACAAAAACAAATAGGGGAAAGAACAGACTTATGGAGAATGGAAAAGCTAAAAGCTTTCATTTTCAAGTTTAAAACGTATTTAAACAAAATGAGCTCAACTATTATATTTTTTAAATTAGAAAGCAGAATTTAAATCTTACAGTATTGTTTAAATCATATTATAGTATGGGTTTGAAAAACAGTATTTAACAATATAGCATGTGTGCAAACAAGTTGAAGTCTCAAACACTCAGGGATTAGAAAGAAATAATCACTTTTCAGTAAAATTCAGTAAGAAGTCGTGGCCAGAAAGAAAAAGAGATTTGTTTGGAAGGAAACAACAGATTCAAGAGCAGCTGGAGAAATGAGAAGTCACACCTGTGGAAGGACCTCCAGCACATTTTCAATCCTGTCTCCCTGGCACAATCAGTGACAAAGCTTTGGAGGTTTGCTTTTAACACACAATTCTTTTTCAAATACATTCTTATTCAGGATATCCTGAGTGAGGTTTGGATACATGCATTTTTAAAAACCTCACAGTGTTCTGAATCATGGTATGTGTGCAGACCGGTTCCCAGGTGTGCAAATCAGAGAGCTGCTCTCAATGGGATTTTGGGGTTCATCTCCAACAGAGCAAACTTGTAGGAGGAGACAGTGCTCCTCCATCGGACCCACAGAAGTCCTGAAACTTAGATAATCACTGTGTATTTTTTTTCACTCCAACTTCTGAATGTACCCCCCACCCTCTTCCTTGGGCCTCTTCCGCCTATAAATAAAGTCCATCTATCACCAAATTGGGCAGGACTATCTGTCACCTCCATACACTCCCATCCCCTCAGGATTTTTTTCACTTCATTGATCTTTGAAGACTCTGTTGATATTTATTTTAATGTGATTTTATCTGAGTATAATTCTTGAGGGGAGAGGGAGGGTAAGAAGTACTTCATGCATTTATATGAATCAAGGCTGAGACTAGAATGAGGCACAAAATCTAAGAAGACATTTCCAGATTTGTTGTGAGTAGAGAAAATAATTTTTCCTGATAGTTTTCTGGATTGAGATATTGAGAAGAAATATGAAAAAGCCTCATCCATACCTGGACTTGATTTAGACAATGAGGTTATGGACTCTGAACAGATATTGTAATGGGATAACACTCTTGGGGACCCTAGGGGAGGGAAATGTACTCTGCATGTGGTAGGAACAGTAATAATCGGTGACCAGATGGAAGAATGTAATGGACACATTCATGAGGTGACCCTCATGATTCTCCTGGTTTCCACTCTGTGTAATCACCATCTTTTGAGTATAGAATGACCTGTAGCTATTTGCCAACCAATAAAATATGGCAAAGGGCATGGATGTTCAAGATTACATGTATTTGATGATGTGATTATGTCATATAAGAATGCATTGCCTATTTTTTTTTCTCTTGCCTTTGGTGGCCTCAAAGAAGCCATGTTGGGGAATCCCATGTGGCAAAGAACTGTGTGCAGCCTCTAAGAGCTGAAGGTGGCCTCTGGCCAACAGCCAACAAGAAATGGAACACTCATGGGGCAGCTGGATGGCTCAGTAGGTTAAGCATCTGACTTTGGCTCATGTCATGATCTCATGACTCTCACAGCTCAGAGCCTGGAGCCTGTGTCTCCCTCTCTCTCTCTGCCCTCCCCCACTTGCACTTTATCTCAAAAATAAAGGAGCATTTAAAAAAATTTTTAAGAAATGGAGCCCTCTGTCCTACAACTACAAGGAAGTGAATTCTGCCAACAACCTGAGTGATCCTGGAGGTAGATCCTTCCTCTGGGGGACCTCAGAAAAGACTACAGTTCTTTACTGTAGCCTTGTGAAACTTTAAGCAGAGGGCCCAGTTAAGCCATGCTCAAACTCCTGACCCACAAAAACTTTCAGATAATAAGCAGGTATTGTTTTAAGCTGCTAAATTTGTGGCAATTCATTATACAGCAGTAGGTAATTAACAGAGCAGTTGCACAACCCTGAGACTGAGTACCTACTTACACACTTCACCCTAAGTGGCCCCCTCGCCTCACCCTAGCCCTGGTCTGACAAGAACTGTGCTTTAGAAGCTGTAAACAGTACCTGAATGAGCAGCGTCATTGGGCCACTTTTATCAATTTCCAGGATCTCCCCATTTTTTGTTCCCACCAGGATATGTCCATGTCCCAAAGTGATGGCACGAATTGAAGGGTTATCTTCCAAAAGCAAGCCTGAGGGGGGAGATACTGTACTTAATATTGCAAATATTGTATTTGGCAGAACAACAACAGCAAGCCTGGTTATTATATACACTCTGTCTTTGTACTTCAAAAGCATATACTACGCAATCCTACTTGATATTTCTACCAGGGGCCAAGAGCTCTCTCTAAATGCAGAAGAAGAGAACTGATTTGGAAATGGTTGTCCAAGAACGTTGGTACCATCTTGTCCATTCCTACGAAAAGAAAGATTCCTATTATGTATTCGGGTGTGGTACCTTTTGAGCTGGTTGACAATGCTGCTCTTTTAATGGCATAAGTCTTCAAGCATCTTTCAAACATATCATCCCAGAGCTCCACAATTCCATCCTTTCCACCCGTTACAAAACCCTGCAAAGACACATGGGTAGAACTAAATATACATCAAAATGACAAGTTACCCACCCGGCCTCAAAATGTTCCCCCTGGGGAAAAGCAGCTTTGTCTGCATTTTCTTCCTAAGTAGAGAAGACTGACAAACATGATAACATAGGATATTCATGTAATATTGGCTGGAAGCACCTCTCCCCTGCTTCTGTAGCAGATAAAGCACATTCTCACTGTGTTTTCTTCACACTTTCCTCAGACCTTTGGTTGGCACCTGATACCCTGGGTCATGGATGGCCCTGCTTCAATGTGGGTGCCTGGGGAACAGGACCAGCCTCAAAGCCTGGCAGAGCTTCTGGTATCTCATCTATTCCCACCGAATGAATTGGAATTAATGTCATAATTAAAAATTACTAAAAATGTAATTTTTAAATTAAACATTTTCTTCCAGGAGAGAACACCATTATTTATTAAGAGTAACTTAAGCAGTTCACGTAACAAAACTATCCTTTTTTGTTCAATGGGCATCAATTTCCAGATTAATTTTTAAAACTTGGAAAGTAAAATGCCTAACATACTAGGTTTTTTTGTTTTCGTCTTTTGTTTGTGTTTGTGTTTTGTTTTGTTTTTACTGAACAGTGACTTTTATTTTTGTTCTAAACTTATGATTCCTTGGCTTTATTAGTTTTCCTTTCTGGCAGATTATGTATACCAAACGGCTCTTAGGAAAACCCTTTTTTTCAGATGAAAAATACTGAGTATTTCATTGTTCTCTTGGAGACTTTTAGTTAACTTTATTTCAGTGAAGTTCACATGGAAATAATATTTTAAAGTTTTTTACATTAAATGCCTGTATTTTCATTACAGGTTTGTAGGGAAGATTTAATTCCCAAATTAAATTTAAAGCCTGTATATTATACTGTGTCATCCTCATCTTTTCTATGTTTCAGGTTAACTTACCAAGCAATAAAAGAGTTTAAACAAGTTATAGAACATCAACCTTTAGACCTACTCAAGTTTTGCATTCTTCCTTAATCTTGTCCAATGTGCAATTTCACCCAAAATAATTTGCCATTAAGAAACAGCTTAACCACTAAAACAACCATTATAGCTGCACATCTAACAAGAACCTACTTCTACCCAGATTAGAAGTTCCTACCTGGGAACAGGTAAATGCAAAATGAGGCTTGGCTTAGTTAGGTTTGTTGGGTGGCCTACACTGTTTGGAGGTCAGAGAATACCAATAAATTGGTACCACCAGCAAACTGGCAGTGAATAAAAAATGGATTTTTCTGGAAAATTGGTTGAATAAAGTATTTTAGCAGTACTGATGGTGTGATCTTTCTTAAAAACAAACAAACATACATACATACATACAAAAACACCATAAGGCAGGAAGGTAGCTGGACAGGCCAGGACAAAGATGAATGTAAGTGAAAATACAGTGATGTGATGATTAATTCTGTGTCATCTTGACTGGTCAGAGGGTGCTCTGATCAAGTATTGTTTCTGTATTTATCTGTGAGTGTATTTCCAGAAGAGAGTAGTAATTGAATTGGTAGGCTCAATAAAGTAGATGGCCCTCCTCAATGTGGGTGAGCATCATCCAATTTTTTGAGACCCCAAATAGAAAAGGCAAAGGAAGGAGGAATTCATCCCTGTTCTTCCTGTCTCACTGATTGAGCTGGATCACTGCATCTTTTCCCACCCTCAGACAGACTTAAACCACTGGCATCCCTGGTTGTCTGGCCTGTGGACTTGCTGTGCATCACACCACCAGCTTTCCAGGTTCTCCAGCTTGCAGATGGCAGAGTGGGACTTCTTAGTCTCCATAACTGCATGGACCAATTCCTTATAAAACATCTGATTTTTGTATGTGTGTGCGTAAGTAATCCCACTCGTTCCGTTTCCCTGGAAAACCCTAATAGAGCCAGTGAAAAGCCTTCACTCCAACACTCTTGTGAAAGCTGAACCTGTTCACACAGGAACAAACTGGTTATCAACTTGACTTCTGGTCAAATTGCTGAGCAGGACAATAAAAGAACTGCTTGATACTTTGCGGCCTTCTCTTATTGTGTACAAAGGAGGAAGAGAATGTTGAAATATTCCTCAGGACTCGTCTGTTACTGGGTGTGTACATTATCCCAACACTTCTTAAGGGATTCTGAGGGGTGAGAGCCATGAAGAATGAGTGTCAAAAAAAATGGAAGGAAACTGCATGTAAAGAAATAATGATAAATGAATGAAATTTAGAAAATATTTGTACTCCTCTCCATTCATGACAACTACTTCCCAATTCAGATAGGACTGCTTTTAAAAACAAGCATCCTGTTGATGTGGGCCTTCCGAAGACTAATTTATCATTTTTGAAAGCTAATGATGAAAATACATCATACCTTATCCAATGCATACATAGCAAACACAGGCCCGTCATGAGCTTTCACTGTCTTCAGTAGTAGAATATCTTTCCAAATAAAAATATCTCCAGTGGCTGCTCCTGAGAACACTAGATCTTCCATTCGCCCATAAGAAACACACATCATTGTTTCCAGTTTTCCAACAGTTCCAAAAATTCCTCTTTTAGAGGTGAAGCCACCACCTGAAGTAGACCAAGAGTATGTATGATGTTTTGAAAAACTGGCACCTTCTATGAGCATTTGGAATGACGTCGTCAATGAAAACCCAGTGTGTCTACATTATGTGTATATGTAAAGATGTATAAATATGGCAGAAAAATCATAAAAATAATTTAAGAGGGTTTCTCGTTTACACATTGATTAATTCAATGTTTACTGAATCCCTCCTTTGTGGCAGATAGAGTGGTTGGTGCTGGGGTATAAAGATAAGAAGGGATTTCTTTATTCAATGGACTTGGGTTCTAGTTGGAGAGAGGACACCATCTTGGTCCAACAAGATATGTGGCTAATCAGGGTTTAGTGCCAGTTCTGTGCCAGCCAGAGGACGGAATGACTAAGTGTCCAGGGTAACTAGGAAAGTCTTCATGAATGCTGACCAAGAAGAATGAAAGCAGCACTGCCAGTAATGTAAAATGTAAGCAAGTTATGTTTGTTTTACCTCAATTATTATCACAGGTCCTTTAGGGTAAGAAAATGAATCACTTTGTAAGAAAAGGTATGTAGTTCAGATTTGTCCTTGAGATGTTCACCTTTCCCTGCACTTCCCAAAGAGCACTGAGAAACCCAGACCCACTCCAGAAAACTTCGCACAGGCTGGCTCTCCAGACATTTTGGATGCCAATGTCTTTTCTTTAAAAGTAGAAAGCACTGGGACAGTAGCTTATGTTTTGTTCAGTGTTAAGATGAAGCATGGTATCAAAGCCAATACTAAGAATTCACAATCCCAGTAACAGGTCTGGTTTATTAGTGAGAAAAATAAAATGTGCTTGCATGTTCTGACCTGCTTACTTACTCATCCTTATTATCAACATTATGATGCATAAAAATTTATTTGGATCACCTACTGTGTATACTGTCAGGGTTTAATTCATGTGTTAAATTCAGTGATAAATAAAAGAACCCTCAAAATAGTGAAAAATTTGTCCACTCAACCAAAGTGATTATTTTATTTCCTGTTCAGTAGTCTAACACAATGACTGCTTTCAGAACAGATGACTAATTATGAAAATAATTATTTTCACAGAACATTTCCCAAGGCTTTCTAGATATTGATAAATATGCAAGGAAGCATATAAAGTGTTTTACAACTTAGACATTAAGCCGCCGAGTGAATTCGAGATAGCATGTCTTCCTCGCACATTTTAATTTTAAATGGATAGGTAGTGGTGGTGGCCTTTTTTTCAGCTGGATTTGTTTTTAAAGCTCTCAACCACATAAACGATAAACTCAAAGAACAGTACCTGCTTGTTGCCAGAATTTGATGTGCTTCATCCCAACTGTAACCAGTTTGTCAACATGGTGTGGGTTACACTTTACCACAAATATCTTATCCTTATGTCCTCTGTAAGAAACCGACAAGAAAAAAAAATCTAGTTTTCATGGAAGCAGTGATACAGAGGTTTATTAAAAGTATACATTTGGTCTAACTTTCACTAAACACATCTAACAGGACAATTAGACAATAGTTTAAAATACATGTGAAGTCTATATTAAATTCACAAGCTTTGACTTTTCTTCGCAAGTTTGAGCCCTCTCTTCTTACTCTAATGTTGCTACCAAAGTCTACTCAGTTATGTTTTAAACAAATTAACGAATTATTTATAATGGATCAGAATGTCTCACAAGATAAATTTAATGCCATCACCATAAGATTGTAATTCTCAGGATACAGAGCTCTTTTATGGGAAAAGAGGGAAGATATTGGAGTCATATTAATGAGAAGCTTCAAATATAACATTCTTTGCTGTGGACAGCATAACTTTAGGTTAAATGGAAGTTCAGCTAGAAATGTACACACTAGGAATGGAAGCCCCTGGCTCATATTCATGGGGAGAGAAAGGATGTCGTCTGTTGATTCAAGGTACTTTAGGATGCTCTGCATTCAGAAATAGAAGTTGATAACCCAAGATACAGAAGGACAAATATAAAAATGAGGACTGATTGTAGACCTGGAGCTTTAGACCTGTGTTCCACGCACCAGGGAAATTTTGCTGTAGACTATTATCACATTAGAATTTAAGGATTTACTGGACTTGATAGATTTTACTGGATTTAATGGACAATTTGGTGGTCTTCTCTGGTATATTAAGACAAAACCTTCATTATGTAAATTAAAGCAATTAACCAAAAGAACACAGCTGACCAATATCTCTTATGAATATAAATAGTAATATCTTAAATAAAATTCTAGCAAAGAAAATCCAGTAGCACATTAAAAAAATAAGACTTTATGATAAAATGCAAGGGTAGTTTATTAAGGACTCAAATAGTACAATTCATCATATTAACATGCATAACAAAAATTATGTTATTTCATAGATAACTGAAAAGTTATTCTTACAAAAATCTAACTCATGTGTGACTTAAAAACACCCAATTTGCACTCAAAAAAGCAGGAATTAAGGGAGACTTATCTTTTAGACATTTATATTTCCCTGAAGCCCTTAACTCTCATTGAAAAACCCAGATTCATTCAATAACAATTATATACAGGCTGGCTCTCTGGATGTTATACGCCACTATCCTTTAGAAGCATAAAGTGCTAAAACAGTAGCTGATTCAAGATGTGTTTTTGTGTGTGTGAACTCAAAGTCACATTCTTACATAATGTCATTCCCAATAAATTCAGGAACAAGATTATTACCACTGCCATTTAACCTTGTGTTGAACATATTAACACATACAATTAGATAAGATTTTAAAATTAAAGGCATAAGGGGCACCTAGGTGGCTCAGTTGGTTGAGCATCTGACTTCGGCTCAGGTCATGATCTCACGGTTCATGGGTTTGAGCCTCACATCGGGCTCTGTGCTGACAGCTAGATGAGAGCCTGGAACCTGTTTCAGATTGTGTGTCTCCCTCTCTCTCTCTGAACCTCCCCTGCTCATGCTGTCTGTCTCTCTCAGAAATAAATAAAACATTAAAAAAAAAAAAAATTAAAGGCATAAGAGATGGAATGGAAGAGGTAAAACTACTATTTGCAAATGATTTAATTATTTATCTAGGAAATTCAAAAGAAATAATGTTAAAATAGTTACAAACAAGATAATTTAGTCAAGCTGCAGTGTATAAAATTAAACACAGAATCAATAACCTTAATATATACAAAAAAACAACCAAAAAGTAACAAAATAAAGAACTCAATAAACAACAAAAAAATCAAGGCATAAATTTACAAGAAATTTGCACTAAATATAAATGAGTGAAACAGAACAAAAACTCCCCATCTGTAAGCTAGAAAAGAGTTCTTAAAAAATGGTAATGCAGTCCATGTTCTTGGGTTGGAAAACTCAATCATAAAAGGGTCAATGCTCCCTAACTTAAAAAAAATTTCAACTTGATTGCAATAAAAAAAAGAGCTTTTGGTGTTTATTTGCTTTTTAATCTGAAGTCAGACTCCTTGATTTTAAAGTTCTCATGGAAGAATAAACCAGCAGTAATCATCAGGAAAACTCTAAAAAGACAAAGTAAAGTAGGAAGAGTAGCTCTCCTAGATATTAAAATAATCTATAAAGCCTTCATAATTAAAACAGTGTGGCATTGGTACACAAAATGATAAACCAATGGTAAAACAGAACATCTAGAAAGAGTCTCAAATATTAAAACGTAGTATAACAAAGATAGGATCTCAAATTAAGGGGGATAAGATGAACTTTTGAAATAATTGGTGTATTGGGGCACCTGGGTGGCTCAGTCAGTTAAGCATCTGACTTTGGCTCAGGTCATGATCTCATGGTTTGTGGGTTTGAGCCCGTGTCAGGTTCTGTGCTGACAGCTCAGAGCATGAAGCCTGCTTGAGGTTCTGCCTCCCTCTTTCTCTGCCCCTCCCTGGCTCACACACTTTCTCTCTCCCTCTGTCTCAAAAACAAATAAACATTAAAAAATTTTAAAATAATTGGTGTATGTCACCAAATGCTGGAGGTGGAGCAAAAGGAAGTCTTGTACACTGCTGATGGGAATGCAGGATGGCACAGGTACTTTGGAAGACAGTTCTTATAAAACTAAACATATTCTCAACAAAACTAAAAGGCAGCCTATGAAATGAGAGAAGATATTTACCAACAACAGCATATCTAATAAAGGGTTAGTATCCAAAATCTATAAAGAACTTCTCAAACTCAACACCCAAAAAACAACCAATCTAGTAAGGAAATGGGCAGAAGACATGAATAGACTTTTCCAAGGAAGACATCCAGACAGCTAACAGACACAAGAAAAGATGTTCAACATTCTTAATCATCAGGGAAATACAAATCAAAACCATGATGAGATACCACCTTACACCTGTCAGAATGGCTAAAATTAGCAATACAAGAAACAAAAGGTGTTGGCAAGAATGCAGAGAAAGACAAACTCTCTTGCACTCCTGGTGGGAGTGCAAACTACTACAGCCACTCTGGAGAACAGTATGGAAGCTCCTCAAAAAATTAAAAATAGAACTGCCCTATGATCCAGCAATTGCACTACTAGGTATTTATCCAAAGGATAAAAAATACAGATTCAAAGGGGCATGTGCACCCCAGCGTTTATAGCAGCATTATCAACAAGAGCCCAACTATAGAGAAAGCCCAAATGTTCACTGACTGTTGAATGAATAAAGAAGATATGGTACATATATACAATGGAATATTATTCAGCCATCAAAAAGAATGAAATCTTGCCATTTGAAATGAGTGGATAGAGTTAGAATATTATGCTAAGCGAAAGAAGTCAATCAGAGAAAAACAAATACCATATGATTTCACTCATATGTGGAATTTATGAAACAAAACACATGAACATATGGGAAGGGTGGGAGAGAAGAGAGACTCTTAACAATAGAGAAGAGAGACTCTTAACAACAGAGAACAAACTGAAGGTTGACAGAAAGTGGTGGGTAAGAGATGGGTTAGATGGGCGATGGGTACTAAGGAGGGCACTGTTGGGATGAGCACTAGGTGTTGAATGTAAGTGATGAATCATTGAATTCCACTCCAGAAACCAATATTGCACTGTATGTTAACTAACTAAAATTTAAATTAAAAACAACAACAAAAAAACCTCTCAAAACTAAATATTCTCTTACCACAATACCCAGCAATCATGTTCCTCAGAATTTACTTAAAAGACTTGAAAACTTATGTCCACACCAAAACCTATACATGGATGTTTACAGCAGCTTTAATTGGCAAAACTTGGAAACAACAAGATATCTGTCAGCAGGAGAATGAGAAAAGAAAAAAAGTACATCCAGACAATAGAGCATCATTCAGTGATAAACAGAAATGAGCTATCAAGCCATGAGACACATGGAAGAACCTTTGGTGGAGTCTTTAGGGTTTTCTCTATATACGATCATGTCATATGCAAACAGTGACAGTTTTACTTTTGCCTTACCAATTTGGATGCCTTTTATTTCTTTTTCTTGTCTGATTTCTGTAGTTACTATTTCCAGTACTATGTTGAATAAAAGTGGTAAGAGTGTACATCCTTGTCTTGTTCCTGATCTTAGAGGAAAAGCTTTTAGTTTTTCACCACTCAGTATGATGTTAGCTGTGGGTTTTTCATATATGGTCTTACTACTAGAACTAATAAATGAGTTTAATAAAGTTGCAGAATAAAAAATTAATACACAGAAATCTGTTGTGTTTCTATACATCAATAACAAAATAGCAGCAAGAGAAATTTTAAAAGATCCCATTTATATTGCATCAAAAAGCATAAAATATCGAGAAATAAATGTAACCAAGGAGGTTGAAGAGCTATATACTCTCAAAACTCTAAGATACTGATGAAGAAACTGAAGACAACACAAATAGAAAGATACACAATGCTCATGGATTGGAAGAATTAATATTGTTAAAATATCCATAATACACAAAGCACTCTGAAGATTCAGTGCAATCCCTATCAAAACATCAATAGCATTTTTCACAGAAATACAACAAATAATACTGAAGTTTGTATGGAACAACAAATAGTTGAAGAAATCTTGAGAATGAACAAGGCAGGAGGTTATCAAAATACCAGATTTCAAGATACACTACAAAGTTACAGTAATCAAAACACTATGATACTAGCACAAGAACAAACACATAAATCAATGGAAAAGTATAGGGAGCACAGAAATAAATCCATGCCTGTATGGTCAATTAATTTATGAAAAAGGAGGCAAGAATTTACAACGGGTAAAAGATAGCCTTTCAATGAAAGGTGCTGGGGAAATTGGAAAGCTACATGAAAAAGAATGACCTTGGACCACTTTCTTATACCTTACATAAACGTAAACACAAATAGATTAAAGACCGAAATGTGAGATCTGAAGCCATGAAAGTCCTAAAAGAAAACATGGGCAGTAATGTCTTGGACACTGACCTCAACCACATATTTCTAGATAGGTGTCCTCAGGCAAAAATAAATTATTGAGATACCAAAATACAAAGATTTTGCACAGCAAAGGAAACTATCAACAAGACAAAAAGGCAACCTAGTGAATGGGAGAAGACAGTTGTAAATGATATTTCCAATAAGAAGTTAATATCCAGAATATATAAAGAGAACACCAGAGAAAAATCCCATTAAAAAATGGGCAGGGGTTGGGGCGCCTGGGTGGCTTAGTCGGTTGAGCGTCCGACTTTCGCTTAGGTCATGATCTCGCGGTTCGCGGGTTCGAGCCCCGCGTCGGGCTCTGTGCTGACTGCCAGCTCAGAGCCTGGAGCCTGTTTCAGAGTCTGTCACTCCCTCTCTCTCTGACCCTCCCCTGCTCACGCTGTCTCTCTCTCTCTCCTAGAAATAAATAAAAAAAAACATTAAAAAAAAAAATGGGCAGGGGTGGATGGGTGGCTCAGTTGGTTGAGCACCTAACTCTTGGTTTCGGCTCAGGTCATGATCTCACAGTTTTGTGAGTTCAAGCTCCAAACTGGGCTCTGCATGCTAACCTCATGGAACCTGCTTGGGATTTTCTCTTTCCCCCCCTCTCTGCCTCTTCTCTGGTTGCACTCTTTTTGTGTCTCTCAAAATAAAAAGTAAGTTTTAAAAAATGGGCAGAAGACCTGAATAGATATTTTTCCAAAGAAGACATACAGATGGCTAACAGACATGAAAAGATGTTCCACATTACTCATTATCAGAGAAATCCAAATCAAAACCGCAATGAGATATTACCTCACATGCATCAGAATGGCTACTATCAAAAAGACAAGAAATAACAAGTGTTGGTGAGGATATGGAGAAAAGGGAATTCTGTGCACCACTGGTAGGAATGTAAATTGGTGCAGCCACTGTTGAAAATAGTATGGAGGTTCCCCCCCAAAAATAAAAACTGAAATACTGTAGGATGAAGTAATTTCACTACCAAAGAAAATGAAAACACTAATTCTAAAAGACATATGCACCCCTTTGTTTACTGCAGTATTATTTACAATAGCCAAGCTATGGAAGCAACCCAAGTGTTCATCCATATATGAATGGATTAAGAAGATGTGGCGTGTACAAACACACACAATGGAATACTACTCAACTATTAAAAAGAACGAAATCTTGCCACTGTGACAAGAGAGAGTGGCAAATGCCATACAATTTCACTCACATGTGGAATCTAAAAAACACAGCAAAGTAACAAATGAAAACACAAAGATTCATACGTACAGAAAACAAACTGGTGGGGAATGAGCAAAATAGGTGAAAGGGACTAAGAAGTACAATCTTAACGTTACAAAATAAATAAGTCACCAATGAAAAGTACAGCAAGGAACATTGTCAATAATATTTTAATAATTTTGTATGGTGACAGACGGTAACTACACTTACCATGGTAAGAGTTTTATAATGTATATAATTGTCAAATCACTATGTTGTACACCTGAAAGTAACATAATGTTGTACACTAACTATACTTCAGTTAAATAATAAAATAAAAATGTTTTTAAAATTAGAAATGCTTAATGAAGTTTATACAGGTCAAATGAATGTTGTCTTAAATTTTCTTTATGATATTCTAGCAGAAAAGTAAAAGAAAAAAATTAGGGAGGAGAGATTTGGACCCTCTGTAGCATGATGCAAGCCGGGCTGAAGGGAGTCCATTATGCTATTTCCTCCACTGTGTAACTTTGTGTAACTTTGAAATTTTCCATAATAAGTTAAAAGAACAGGACAGACACCTCCAAACCCATTACTTGGGCCCCGTAGTGACAGGCAGGGAAAGGAGAAGGAATTGTTTTTGAACTTTGTCCCTTCGTTTCTTTGCAAGTCCAAAGTGAAGCACTAGGCCAACACACTCCCTGGAAGTATCAGGAACAAGTAGGAGAGAGAGATAAAAGTTTAGATACAGAAGAGAAAATGTGCTTAACACCAAGAGGACAAATAAACCAGATAACCACGAGAGACTTTAAGCATCCAAAGATTTCTTGATTGGAGGAAAATCCCCACAGATCCTGAATCATTAAATAAAAACTTTAGAGAGAGGATGCCAGAGAAAACTGACAGGAAAATTGAGAAGAGGCATAACAAATTACATTTCTTACACAAAAACAAACATTGTTTTGCATTTATACAATGCCAAATATTTAGATAGTTGGAAAAATCTTTTTTTCAGAAAACTTTTTAGTTTTCCTCTGATTTCTCAGTGTCATTTTATGACACCAGTGTATTTTCTTTTGTGGCTAAAGTTCTCAACTGATGAACGATGGCAGGTAAATGATTACTTAAGGTCAATATATAAATAAAGGACATTCACGGATACCTCTGCTGGTCTCCCTTTAGACACTTGTTAAATTTGTAGGATAGTTGCCTATAATTTTGTCTGGAGGAAAAATAAAATGGAAAGAGTTTCGGGTCCTAAACAGAAAATAAGAATATGGAAGACTGGGTCCTGTTGCCCTATTACAGGATGACCCTCATGCCAGAGTCATAAGTAATTCACCACACAGGGCCACACTGCAAGCTCTATCAGCAAGGCAAGAACAAGTGAACAGGGAGGGAATGTGTCTCTCCCAGAAGTCACGGGCAGCTGTACCCCAGGGAGCTGACTTCCAAATGTTCTATTCAGAGCCCTTCATTTGCTTAGAGGCCAAGTCCCATGTGTGATTTGGTTCCTCTTTTTTGGTGTGAAGGTGGCCCACAACTCAGAAGACTGAAAGGGCCCATCTTCAAACAAGATTGAAAATAGCTTATAACACAGAATAATAATATAGAATAAGCCAGGTAAGAGAAAGAGTGAAGCAAGATGACCTATTTTTGAGTGAAGAAAAGAAGCCAGTTCCAGAGCCCTATGTAGACCACCCCACCTAAGAATAAAAACAGATCAAAATACTAGACCAATATTTACTCAAGAACATATGCTAAAATGTTGGCTATGTCACAGGCAGTGTAATTGTGATTTTCATTTTTCTTCCTGGTGCTTTTTTGGACTTTCTGACTTTTCTGTAAGAATCACACACTACTTTGAAAACAGAGAAAAAAATCAAGAAAAGTTATTCTAAAAAAGAAATACACATTTTCAAAAAGGAAAGTGAGAAAAGAAAGGTGCCAATTTGGCGTGCAGGAGGCTTCATCATATTCACTAAAGGTGTGTAAGGGTAGGGAACCTATAATAAATCAAGCAACAAAGCTAATACAGAAATATATACACAACTGCTAGTTATGGGCCTACATTTTGTCCAAGGCTTTCCAGTAGCATAATTATTTCACGTCAACAGCACAAGGTTAGGCACCTATCTTTTGCCTGCTGCGTTCAAACTTTCGAGATGAAGCACGTCAAGAATAATTAGTCATGTCTCCCATAGTCCTGTTACTGGTGTGTTAGAAATGTAATTAAAGGGACAGAGAGGCACCAGATTATCTCATAATTCGTCTCTGACACTGATACTAGGCCTTTTAACCACTGCCTGTAAGAGACTGACTGGTTATTCAATGGGTTACTTGTATGTTACACTAAACCGTGTGTTTTCTTTTTATGAGGAAAAAAAAAAAGACTAAAAAATTCATTGGTAATGGAAGGAACTGAAATCTTTCATGAAAATTAGCAAAGAGGAAAAAAACTTGTTCCAAGAAATTGTATCATGCCAATCCTGAATTTCTCTAATTTCTCTGAGCTGATAAAGAAGCTTCAATTAAACATTTTCACAACTGAGGGGTGGCTTTTGAGAGCGCATTGTTGTTCTGATGGCACACCTTCCCACTGGGCATGAGCAGCACTGGTGGTGGTGCCATCATGGCTACTGACGTGCTCGTCCCTCTGCGGGGAACTCTGGCATCTGAGAGCTAGGGATTATTGTAGAAGACCATCTGGCCAGAGCAGAGTAGCTGCCAGAAGCAGGTTCATTGCTAAGCCTTGCTAGTGCCCTGCGCCGGCAATGATTTGACACACACAAGTGCCAACTGAGGGGTGTCACTGATTTGCCCATTTTAAGAGTAAATTAAGCCCTCTCAGGAGCTATGAAGACTCCTTGAAGCCAGTAAGGTACCATCAGTAAAGTTATCACCTGTTTTTCTTTGTCACTTCTTTCAGGTCCCAGTTCTTTTTAAAGATTTTTTTTTTTTTTTTAGTACTCTCTTCATCCAATTTGGGGCTCAAACTTATAGCCCCAAAATCAAGAGTTACATGCTCTACTGACTGAGCCAGCCAGACACCCTTATGCCCCAGTTTTTAAAGTTTCTATCCCCTTATGTATGTAACTTAAGGTCATAAATAGGCTTTTATTTATGTGTATGCTTATATAAATGTATGTAAGTATTATGAAAATGGGCATTTATGTAAACATTTACTTATTTGTTATTTTACAATCTTGTAGTCTTCTAAGAACTTTAGCAACCCTGGACATTCCTTCTTGGAAAGAGCCCTGGTTAATGTTACAATGCAAAAATATTCTTGGAGGGCAATTTTGCAGGTGTCTTCTTTTGGGAACGTGACATGAGGCTTGGGAGCAATTCCAAAAATGAAGTGTGTTACTAACATAATGGTGTTCAGTCACTTTGTCTTAATTAAATAGAAGTAACACTACCAAGCATATCAAATAGATACCTCTGAAATATTAATAAATATTTCTTTCTTCCATTTCTATGAATGTTTCTGGCATCCAACAGGGGAGCCACAGAAGGTTGCAGAGGGTTTTTTAGCAGGAAAATTGCTTTTCTGTTCCTTTGGAAATGCAGACACAGGCTTTGCCTGCATAATCTGCATTGCAGTTGGTATGTTATCAGAAATATTAAACTAAAATTTGGCACATGAGTCTAAAGGGAAAGGAGAGTTCTGATTAAGAGCTGAATCCGAGTGCCAATTAGGGGGGTGACAGAACATTGAGGAATACTTGACAGAGAGACCAGGAAAGCCCACTTGGGCAGTTTTCGGAGCTGCCATTTGCTGCCAAGAATTTCATCTCAATCGCACTTATCAGAAAACCTTCTCTTTTTCTCCTAAGATGGAGTCCTCAGGGCTCCATCTGCTCCTTTGAGTCCCCAGCAACTGAGAGATCTTCGTTTACTCAATCAAATTGCAACCATCCCCCCCTTTTTTCTTCCTATTTAATATTGTGAAGGGAAGTATTAATTTACAAAGTGAATACTGGAGATCAAAGCCATTAACTTAAAATTGCTTTTATACTGCAAGACAGAAAGGACGTTGGTTAATGTAGAGAAGAACTAGTGGAGAGGGAAAGTGATTACTCGTCTTGGGCAACAAATTCGATCATTGGGCCTCGGCTGCCAACCGTGCTGACCTCCGACCAGGGCTGGGCACACAGCTAAGCCCAGGGTATGTAGGAGGAGAAACCAGTGTTGAGACTTCGGGCTGATTCAGCAGGGAGGGAGGCTGGGGTCACGGAGGACAGGTGGTCTATAAACAGCAGTCGGGCTTGGAAAGTCTATTTATAAGATGGGGAGATTAGGCAAACAATTTGCCTGCTTTGAAAGCAAGTGGCAGATGCATACGATGGGGCCTCCCTTCCAGCATGCGCCAGCCTCATGACAAATGGTACCTCTGACTAGAGTGACATTGACACTCCTTCACCAGATGCAAGACTGTGGAAAAACAAGGGATAGGCCCAAGTCGGAGAAAAGCTGCTTTTCTATTGCGGGAAAGAGCTTTGATAAAGACCGTGCATAGATTACTAAAAGCCAAGTGACAAGTAACTCTCTGGAAAGTCTTTCAGAATTTTCCAGTTCCCTGAAACAAACATTAACTGCTCTAAGTCACGTCACCATGATATACTGCAGTACGTTTTCCCTCAGGTGTTAAGCTTTCTGTGTGAATTCCATCTGAGTCTGAAGATGAAATCTCACTAGAAAATGAAAACTAGTGACCTTTACTGAAGCGAGATAATCGGCAGGATGCTGCAGGACCTCAGCACCTTCTTACCTTGTGGTGGCTATCTTTTCTCCCTTTTTCCAGTCCCAAAACACAATACTGTGAAAATCGTCTAAACCAACCGACACCAGACATTTTCCATCAGCTGTATGAAAACAACACAAATGTCAAGTGACTCATTTCTTCAGTGAAACATCAAAACACTTCATACACTGTAACAATGAATATAAAATTGATCTTAAGAATATTACTTAGGGGGCGCCTGGGTGGCTCAGTCGGTTAAGCATCTGACTTCGGCTCAGGTCATGATCTCACAGTTTGTGGGTTCGAGCCCTGTGTCGGGCTCTGTGCTGACAACTAACTCAGAGCCTGGAGCCTGCTTTAGATTCTGTGTCTCCCTCTCTCTCTGACCCTCCCCTGTTCACGCTGTCTCTCTCACACACACAAATAAATAACAACATTAAAAATTTTTAAAAAAAAGAATATTACTTAGGCTCTAATACATTAGAAGTATCATATACTGAAGGGACCTCACTGAATGAAATGCATAACAGTAATGGTTGAGCACAACAACTGGTTGATGAATTAAGTCACTGATCTAACATCCATACTTGATCTTAGCCAAAAAGCCGAGAGGCGATAATCTAACATTCCAGCGTCAGACACAGAGCTGGGAGAAGCCTCCCGGGTATGTCTCAAAAACCTTGTCTATTTTATGACAAATCTCATGACACTTATTCAAAGAACTATTTGGCTTTGTGACTCTATTTTCAGCTTTAAAAAAATGGGCTATTTAAACCTCCAAGATAAGAGCATTCATAGAAAATTTAATTTCAAAAATTCTTTCACAAGATGATTTTGTAATTAAAAAATCCTAGTCTCTTAGTTTCCCTATTTTAATAGGGACTTAAAAATACATTTAACACTATTTTAAATGTAGTAGACTTATTATAGGACATTTAGAAACTATAAAGGAAATTTATCAACCACTGCAATTTATAGGCCTACCTTTGGTGTATTTCCTGTCAGTTTTTCTATATAAATGTGCTTTTAAAAAACAAAACAAGGCTGATAATGAACATAGTATTCTCTAATCTTTTTTCATGTTATATAGTGAACATTTTCCCTTAGTATTAAATATTATTTATAAGATTACCAATGGTTACTATAATGTAGACACTCATTGTTTTCCAAGAAAAAAACTTTAAAAAGTACTTTTTACATTCAATTAAATTTGAAAACCAAAATGGTTAACTTGCTCTTTCCCTTCAAGACCAAAGAAGCCGTTGGGCCTTTCCTTTGCTGCCTCCTCACAAGCCAGATTCTTGGGAGGAGTGTCTGGGGTCAGTGATTGCACCCCAGCTTCGTGCGGGCTAGACAAAGGATACAGCGACCAGACTCAACATGTGTCAGTTGAGCAGAGTATCCTCCTGGTCTACGGAGGACCCACAATATGATAGGATAAAGAAACACAAATGTGTAATAAACAATTTCTCCCCAGTCTCAACTGGTATTTTTTTTCATGTTTTATTTATTTCTGAGAGAGAGAGGCAGCATGAGCAGGGGAAGGTCAGAGAGAGAGGGAGACACAGAATCTGAAACAGGCTCCAGGCTCTGAGCTAGTTGTCAGCACAGAGCCCGACGCGGGGCTCGAACCCACGAACTGTGAGATCATGACCTGAGCCGAAGCTGGTCGCTTAACCGACTGAGCCACCCAGGCGCCCCTCAACTGGTATTTTCAAAGACAGGTCTGGAGTCGATGCCACCTTAGAGTTGCCAGGGAAAATAAAGGAAGCCTACTTAAACTGGAATTTCAGGTAAGTAATGAATAATTTCTTATTCTAGATCCATGTAATATTTAAATTATGTATTTATACTTATATGACATGGGACATACTTTGTATTAAAATTTATTTGGCTTCATGCATCTCTGTTTGGTAAGTCTGGTAATGCTCCCCAAATGTTAACCAATGCCCAACCTGTGAGTGCCCTTACTGGGGCTGGACTGTTCCCCAAGCTACCAGAAACCATGGTCTGTTGCTTCTCCGGAGGAGGGAGCAGATCAGAGAAAGGAAGAGCCTGGCTTCACAAACAAATCCTCCTCAATCCTGGACTGCTGCTAAGTATGAGGCAAGGATCTGCAAGTTACATTAACCCTTTCAAGCTACTAGGCTCAGTCTTGGAAGAGACATTCATGCTTTCCAAAAGTGTTAAATTATCAAGTGATTACTATCAACAAATGTGTCTTCTGATCACAATGAATGATATGTCCTTATGCTGAACTGTTACCAGGCTTTAAGTTATATGAGGTTTCTTTCTTTCTTTTTTTTAGGTAGGCTCCATGTCCAGCACAGAGTGAGGTGGGGGTGCGGGGTTGTCAAATTCATTACCTGAGCTGAGAACAAGAGTTGGACTCTTAACCAACTGAGCCAACCAGGTGCCCTGCAAGGCCTCTATGCTACACGTTTGGGAGATGGGACTGGTAATGGCTTCCTATTGATTACCAGTATTACTCTGTCCATACCTCTTGGGATGGCCTGGTTGTACTTCTACATTAGGATACTTCTGTATTTTGATGATTTGATTGGTTGATTGGAGCTTCCTCTCCCTTTTTAGATTATAAACTCTGCTAAGGCTTACAGTTATCATATCAAATTTCCTCTGTGATCCTCCCACTAATCTAGTCTCCAATGAGACTGGTTGACACTGAGGGATGATGAGGGAGATAAAGACAGAATGAGTATATGGATGGTATGAAGGGAAAGAAATGTGCTGTTATCTAGCCACACAAATTTTAACTGCTTTAATTATCACTTCTTTAAAAAAATGGCACTAGTATTCAATGTTTTCTTCCATTTATTAAGTCTACATTTTGTGTTTTCTTTTGTAACCTGTGTAGCTCTATTAACATGTCCTTAGATGGTAAGCATCCACACATTTTTTAAAAAATTTATTTCTGAGAGAGAGAGACAGTGTGAGCAGGGGAAAGTCAGAGAGAGAGAGGGAGATGCAGAATCTGAAACAGGCTCCAGGCTCTGAGCTAGCTGTCAGCACAGAGCCAGACGCGGGGCTCAAACCCACGAGCCGTTAAGATCACGACCTGAGCCCAAGTCGGATGCTTAACCGACTGAGCCACCCAGGGGCACCCAGCATGCACACATTTAAAATGGCACTTCAAGTTTTATGTCTTTTGAAGAAGTTCTCAGGGTACATTAAGTTTTTTGGCTTTTTACTGGAACTTCTGCAAGGCCCCATCAGCTTGTCTTCACAGTTACATACCTTTCTACCCCAGTCCGTGACTATGAGGAGAAATTGAGAAACAGTACAGATGCAGGGGCACCTTGACAACCATACCTCTTCTTTAGGATAGTGACCTTTTATAAAATTCTGCAGGTGTAGGCTATTTCTGCATACCACATGGTGTGCAGAACTAGCTACCTTTTTATTTTTTTCCCAGTTTTCACACCCCACCCATCCCCCAAAGAGACTTGGTTTCAGCTTTGAAAATCCACTGTTCCTTGACCAGTTGGAGTTATTTTGTTGTTTTTTTAGACATACTTTTAGAGTCAAGGTAATGTCCTTTTAAATCTTTCTAGTCACAGTATGTATTACCTATGGATATTTTGTGACAAAGTCCAGAAATAATTCTAAGGCATTTAATGCCAACAGTAAAGGGCATGTTAGAAAGAGAGAATTTCTACCAAGACAATCCAAAGTTGGTCCTTGCATTCAGGGCTCATAAAAAATGCATAGGTTTTCAGAATTGAACACAGTGAAATTCAGTTAGTCTTAGAGGTGCCCTTGGGGAAATCAGTATTATTCAGTGAAGATTTTAAAAATATGAGGATGATATTAAACTAAAAAAGATTTATGTGGCTGAACCTTTCTGTTTCTAATCTGGTTTTCTATTCATGTGGAAGCACCTTCTATCTTGTAAGCACAAAAACAAAGATGGCTCTATTTGCCCTAGACAGTGTTAAGACGTTCACAAAGCTAACCGAGTTGTTTAATTAAGTGAGATAATATAAATTCATTCCTTCTTGTTCACAGAGAGTTATGGATTATATTGTAAGAAATGCTTTTCATTAAAAATGTCTTTCCATTTGCTGTGGAACGGTGGCAAGTATTGATTAATCTAAACCCCAATGTATAACTGCTTGTTTGTTGTCTAGTTTTCACACCATTTGCCTGATTTGTATTTCCATACTTCTTTTTTCTAATAAAGGACAAATGTACTATCAGGTCTCCACAGAACCCACCCCAGTGAGCTGGCTTAGAACAGAAGGGTGGATAATAGGGGGTCCTGAGGTACACAGATGGTGCCACCAGCTAGGTGATGACCAATTTTGGTGCCCTGTTCATGTGGCTAAATAGGGAAATCTAAGTCATCTCCTGTTTTGGCATTTTGACTTAAGCTACTCACTTTTCTATCACTTTTCAAAAGAAAGGTAGAGTTGCTCCTGCTCCGAGTCACATAAATGTGTGATTTGGGGCTGATCTAGGACAGGACTCTTTTCTCAGTGGGGGATGCTCATGTGGAAGCCTCTCTGTGCCACCTGCCCATTCCACCTTTGCACTGGCAAACGGGTAGGGCAGCTGGAGACACATGCATGTGGGTAGAGGTGGTGACACTGAGCGCTCCACGTAAGACTCTTACACTGAAAGTTCTCACTACCCTGGTGGAGTGCAGAGGCAGCAGTGGGCAAGAGGACTCAGTGGCGAGGGCTCTAGGCAGAGCTCCTGACCGCTCACAACCTCCGGCTTGGTGGCCTTCTCCCTGCACTGAGGCCAGGGGACGAGGGTTCTAGCTCAGGATCTGCCATGGTTTGGCTTTTACCGCAGTCACACCACCAAACTCTCTGTATCTCCTGTTCTTGGTCTATAAGGTGATAGAGAGCTTTCAGTACATCACTGCTGAACAAACGTGGCTTCACCCCCCCCGCCCCCCGCGCAAGTCACTATTATCTGGGCAACAGAGAATATATGGTAGAGACTGAACTATCCTTTTTGGCAGAGAATATTTTGTATCACAATATTCCTTTATTTGCCCAAAATGGGAATTAGAAGTAGTGACAGAATCACCTTCTCAACCTCTTTCTGAAACATCTGGTCTCTCTCCCCAGGTAACTGGTATGAGGGGTTACCTTATGGGGGAAAGATTTCAAAGTTCATTTAACTCTCTTGATCTTTCCTTCTACAAAACTACTAGGCCCTGAAGAGAGAGGGCTTCTTGGAAATACAGAGGTCAAGTTACTGGGTACCAACTTATCTCTGTTTGAGGTCTTTGATCAACATTCCTCTAATCCCTTCACTAAAGGTATGTAAGTAAAGAGGCACTTGATCTTGTGACGTATCTAAATTTAAAAACCAAAAACTTAATTCTATAGCAAAAAGATTCTAATGATTATTAAATTCTATTTAGATTCTATATGTTCTATAGAATATATTCTAAATTTCCTGCCACTCTGTTCCTATGTTAATTTACATACACACGTTTTCAGTGGAAATCAGTGAATTAATGCTATTTTGAGGTCTATTTTTTTTCTCACTTGATACATAAAAATATGTATGAAATACACATAGTCTACATACTTGTCATTTTGAATTATAGCTTTTATTATATGGTGCCAAATTGTCTGTGGGAGTTATTGAGTCAATTTTTAATGTTGCCAAAAATATGAATACCGTATATTAGATTCTCCATAATTTAGTGCACATTGAAGTTTTATTATTTTATTTATTTTTGCTACTTTAATGGGTGTCTTACTACTTTTTCAGAGTATATTTATTAATACAACTTTTATATTGAGTATACACAGATGTATCATCTAGCAATTAACTTTAGGAAAAAGGAAGTCTGGCTATTGAGGAAATAAGCGGAAGAAATTCATTCACATTCTTAGAAGAGAACCATGTTTGAACTCAAATTATGGTTTCCTTTTAGATTTTATGGTTTTACCAAGGATGTATGACACTTCAAGTGTCATAAACTTCTGGAAGTTTAGGACTTTGTATTTCCTGTGACTGGGTGTGTTATCTGTGCTTCCCAGTGTTTTCGCTTCCTTAGTACTCACGCCTTCTTGACCTCACATGCTTGCCAGTGTGGTGAAGAAACTCTTAGGCCTTAAGTTTTACTAGTTCAATAACCACAGAAAGTACTGAGTAACTCCTAATAATAACGTAACAATTCAGATTTCTATAGTAGTTTACAGTATGTGAGGATGTGCGTGTCACAAAAAAATTGCCCCAAACTGTTCCATATTATTATAGGTGAAAAAATAAAGCTAATTTTCACCCAAACACAGTTTACAATGTCAAGTTCTAGTAGTAATAGTGAAAGGCAAGACAAAGTATATTAAGCAAAGCCTCGTTCATTCCTTCACATTTTTGGAAAAGCTTGTGTGTCCATAGCGGTACAATATGTGCAGTGGGGAAGAGAGAGCTGGGCTCTGCTCTCCAAGTAGCTTCTTGTATGAGAAACATTAACGCAGACAGCTACTATACCACATGGACTCTAACAGACAGCACGAGAGCAATGACAACCATGGGGTAAGAGATGTAGAAGACGGGATGGGTTCTTTCTCCCTGGAAGGTTGTAGGAGAAACTTTCAGCTTGGTCTTAAAGGGTGGTAGGGCTTGAACAGACACATGGCAGCAACATGAACAAAGGGACACAGGCAGAAAGGAGGACAGTCCTGCATTTAGGGAGATGTAAAGGAGCATGAATGGGTAAGTGGATAGAAACACTGCAAAGGAAGGATGAGGCCAGATCACGGAAGGTCATGAATGTCCAACCAAGGGCCCTGCCCTGAGTCAGTCAACTGAGCTGAATCCACAGGGTGGCAATGTGACTGTGCTTCCAGAAGACTACAGTCTGGGTAGGATGGACTAGAGGACGTGGGAATGGAATCAGAGACCAATACGGCAGAGATGAGAGGGACTTTGGGCTTGAGCAAGGAGAGTAGAGAGTGAGGGATGTAGAAAAGAGAATGGGGTTGTGGAGTCATGGAATTTAATGACTACCATTACGCACACTGCACATACTAAACTTCTGAACGGGATTTAGAAAGAAAGAAATTATAGAATCAGTTTTCGGTAAAAAGTTTATAATTTTTCTATTGATCTAACTTCTACAATTGGGCTTAAAAATTCTAGGTAAAAATACCTTCTATAGGCCCTTATTCTCCATTCTAACTTAAAGAAATGGCCTCACCCTAAAGAAAATTACATTCACCAGTGAGTATTCTAATAGCCCTATGTTCAAATTTTAAATTAAGGAGATGGAAAATCCAGTTCTATTTTTTAAATATGAAATTTATTTCCAAAACACATGTGTTTTTAAAGTGGCTCTCTGCAGAGAATTTGCAGCCTTCCCTCCAGTTCTTTATATTTTAAATTGCAAGTGCTGTGCTCCACCTCTTTGGGGAGATGAAACTGATGCTCTGAGTCACTGACATGCATTTTCTTTTTTTTTTTTTTCAGGCATTTTCAATGAAGATTTTCTGCAGCAACAGCTGCTCTGGATCTCAAATTGCTCAAGCGAATGCAGAACACAGTGTGAGCTCTGGGTAATGACTTGGGAGAGAGGAAATGAACAATACCAGGTAAAGACGTATAATTGAAAGGCCAAATATTTTTTTTTGTGTTTGAGGTATTCACATATCGGATTTCCAGTCCAAGACTGGGTAGCTAACATACAAAGAGCTTACATTATTATAACAAACAGAACTCAACTCAACAGAAGGTTGTAAAACAAAAACCGAAACAAAACCCAGCCCTAAGTAAATGCAGAAGCATCAATGACTGCAGTGGAGAACTGGTGCTTACCTGAAAAATCAAGTGCACACACTCCTCTCTGATGCTGTCCTTTCAGTAGTGACAAACATTTTAGAGTTTGTGTGTCCCACACATGAATAGCAGCATCTCTTCCAACCTTAAATAACAGGATGAGTATAATTAACTACTTACAAATTATAACAATGATTAGTCATTCTTTTTTAAAATTTTTTAATTTNTCCCTCTACCCCACTATTTTTCCCCTTCTTCTCCCCCATGGTCCTCCGTTAACTTCCTCCTAATACACTTATTCGTGCAAACATATGGTATCTGTCCTTCTCTGCCTGGCTTAGTCATTCTGAGAGTTCCTTAGGGTCAAGTGCTTCTCAGATATCCACACATTTGGAGAGCAGGGAGACAGTTGGAAATCATCTGGTCTGAATCCATTATTTTCCAGATGATAAAACTGAGGTACAGAGAGCCTAACAAGCTTGTTCTGGCATCATACTGGGGGCCAGCCCAGCCTAACTTGGTGGATGGTTCCCAGTGGAGATATTTTAAAACTCCAATTCAAACATCCACCATGCTTTCTGTAGGAGTTCTAGATTTCGCTCTCCTACCTTTCCAATTCTGCGTAAGATTCCACTTCTTGGTCAAGCAAGTCACCTGTGCATTGTTATGGCACTATCCTCAGAGTTCTTTCACCCATCTCAATTATTTTACTCATCCCAAGAAGGCCTGGCCCTACCTTTCCTCCCAGGAAATGACAGTTTCATGGCCTACCTGTTGTTAAGGTGGATTCTTCTTGAGGGAATACAAGCTTCTTTCACACTAATCCCCAACAACATTTTAACAGTAAAATGGTTTTCCTCGCTTAATTGTAAGGGAAAAAATAACTTTGTTGGGTTTAATAACTATAAAAGGGAAAACGGGACATAAAACAATGCACATAACTACGCAGAATCCAGCCAACTCCTACACTGGTGTCTGGAGCCCCAGTTACCCCTGGAATGGTTATTGGTGTACTGGTTTGTCACTGGTCCACCTCACACTAATTACAGTATAGAATGTGGTATATTAAGTACACACGTTAAGTGTTAAGTTTTTACAAAAATAACTATTCACTAGATGTTACACTAGTACTCAAAGATGGTTCATTCAATAAACATTTATTGATTACCTAGGATATACTAAGTACTGGATATACAGTGATAAGGAAAATATATTATGACTACATTCATGGAACTTATTTCAGTTTTAGCTAATCCTGTTTTGCGTCAGAATGAAATCCCTCAGAGCCTTCCCAACAGTGCTGTAATGTATTGGTTAATTCTTCTGCCATCATGAAGTGACCCAGCATTCACTGAATCTTCAGCTTCTTGCCTCTTGTTTGTTTCTACCAAGTATTTCTTGAATGTAAAGCAGATTCAAAATGTTATCCTCTCTGACTAGGCCACCATCTTAGAGGAGAGCTACATACCTGCCCGGTGGCCACGTAGTCTTTCACTGGATGGATGGTCAGGCTGAGAATGTCATCATCGTGCCCCAGGTACAGCCTCTGGGAGTGTTGCTGCCTGTTGTACACAACAGCAACTGCAGCAATGTGATAGACCACCTCTCCAGTTTGTGTGTAGAACAGATTGTTTCTACAGTCGTAGCCCCTGTAGCTGAAGCACACGGCATGCACAGTAGTTGAATGAAGGGCAAATGAACAGAGCAGGAGAGGTCACGAGATAAAGCGAACATGTTGATATGGACATGCACAAGAACCCCAGGGATCTCCATAGCTGCCTAGGACAGTCATTTTCAACAGGGGTGCGAGGACCTCTGAGGGCATGTGGCAAATCCCTAACAGGTCCAGTGTGGGCAGGTAATTTTAACAGAATTTGTTTCTAGATCCTCAGCTACTATATGTGCTCTTTCTTCCAACTGATCTGTCTGAGAATACATGTGCGATGGGGAGCAGGTTTTCCGTGGTCACCTCTGCTTTCTCAATCACCTTCCTGTTAGAAGGTCATTCCTCTTGTCCACCTGTAGTCTTACTGTGGGGTGTATTATCCTGGGGCATTGAACCATCCAGGAACACCAAAACAAACCCAAGTGTGGATGTTGAAAGTGAATAATTCCAACAACTAGATCTGAAATTCTTCTGCTAAGTCAAGTGACTTCCAATTCTTTGCTTTTATCAAAATTGAAGAGTGATTTAATTGAACTGACAGGTGGTAGAATAAACTATATTTTTGTGTGATGTAACATAATCATGAGATAGATCTGTCTGTATTGCAACAAGAATTTAAAGATTGAGTAACGTTGCTAAGATAAAATTGCTTCCATTCTCTTCTACTTACTCATGTGAATAAACTTTCTCTGTGCCTATAACTATGAAAAAATGAAAAATGGGAATAGAATCAATGCTAAACTGTCACAATCTAGCAATAATATAAATGTACATATATCTGAACTCAGTGAAAAAATCTTATTAAAATCTTTTTCAAATAAAATTTTTTACATTTAGTAACTACTTATTAGAAACTGTGCTATATTTATGCTGGTCTGATAAGCTTTGTACTGCTAATAGTTGTAATAAGAATTCAATCCAGAAAAGAAAGTTAACACTCGAAGCCGCAATGTTCAATAGAGATATTAATCAAACTATGTGGGTACGTGAAAATTTTCTAATTGTCACATTAAAAAAAGGTAAAGACAAACAGATGAAATTTAAGAACATTTAACCCATTATGTCTGAAATATTATCATTCAATCAATATAAAACATTTAATGAAATGCATTACTTTCTTTTTTTCATGCTAATTCTTTAAAATCCAGTGTGCATTTTATGCATACAATCCATGTGCATTCAGATTAGCCACATTTCAGCCACTCAGTGGCTTTAAGTGGCTAGTGGATACCACACTAGCTAACATAAGTTAGAGACTTAGGATCACAGGGAATTAAATTTAAACTGCACTTATATACATTTCTTCCCTTACAGAAGGTTTGATAGGGTGGTCAACAAAAGGCTTTCAAGCATAAAAATAATACAATAGTGTAAGATTCATGGAATATCTTATGGGAGAAGTGGAACAGAAATATGAGTTCATGTATTTTTTAAATTGATGATGGTGGGAATCAAATTATCAATGACATTTAGGTTCCAATTGACCCAATTAAATGAATGATGTATTAATAAAACACTAGATATTATTTTCTTCACAATCATTTAATCTTACATCGAAAAATTTTCCCTAACTTATTTATTAATTTTTTTTAATGTTTATTTTTGAAGGAGAGGGACAGAGAGCACAAACCAGGGAGAGGCAGACACAGAATCTGAAGCAGGCTCCAGGCTCTGAGCTGTCAGCACCGAGCCCAATGTGGGGCTCAAACTCATGAACTGTGAGATCATGACCTGAGCTGAAGTCGGATGCTCAACCAACTGAGCCACCCAAGTGCCCCCCAAAAATTTTAGATGTCAACCTCAAGCATGATAGGTTGTGTGTGATTTTCAAAATTCAAAATTATTTTGGGCATGTATGAGCAAAACTGTTTAAAGAAAATACTGTCCAAGGTGGAGCCAGCTAAATAGAGCAGGAGAAATGGGGATAACGGGAGCAGAAATGGGGGAAGACAATGGAGCTTGGTAACAATGGGCCACAGAAACATACCCATCACAGAAGTCAGTGAAGCAGGAAACATATAGATACACACATTGTTATGGCCACAGAACATCAACTGAGAATACCGGACAGAGAATCATGTTAAAATGTTAACTTCAGGTAAGTACACAGTGGAGAGAAGAGCCAGTCTGAAGTGGGTCAGCATCAAGAAGAGGGGACCCCACTGGTCTGCTGATAAGGCTGGTGACAGGCACCCACCCGTGTATGAACTGGAGTTTCAAGCTGTCCTCAGGAGCCTTTTCTCTTTTGAGGAAGGGCACTGCATGGTTTTTCTCTTTACTTTGTTGCTTTAGCTGAGGTAGATCTTCTTTGTAAACCTTAAAGCATAGCAGAAACATTAAGTTGAGACTCTTCAGGTTTCAAAATTATTAATATCCTGGCATTCTCAGGAGGTCTTTAACTGTAGGAAATCAAGTTTTTGAGAACATGAGAAGCTAAAAATGGCCACAAGAGACAAAGTAGGTCATTATATAATGATAAAGGGGTCAAGTTCATCAAGAAGATATAACAGGTTTAAGTATGCACCCAACATCAGAACACCAAAATATATAAAGCACATACTAGCAGAACTAAAAGGAGAAATAAACATCAATGGTCTAAGAGTGGGAAGAGTCAGTCTGAACAATGGATAGATGATCCAGACAAAGAATCAATAAGGAAACAGCAGATGAAGAACACTGCAGACCAAGTAACCTAGAAGACATAACCAGAACATTCCATCCATCAGCAGCAGCACACACATTCTTCTCAGGATGCATCATATGTCAGGCCACAAAACATGTCTCAACAAAAAGATAGAAATCCTATCATGTATGTTTTCTGGCCACTGCGGTATGAAAGTAGAAATCAGTAACGGAAAGAAAGCTGGAAAATTTTTAAGTATGTGGAAATTAAACCACACACTTCTGAACAACCAATGGATCAAAGAAGAACTAAAAAAGAGCACAGAAAATTATCTGGAAACAAAAGAAAAGAGAAACAAGGTAACAAACCTTGTGGGATACAGCAAAAGCAAAGTGTACAGCTATATACACATACATTAAGAAAAAAGAAAACTCTCTGATAAACAACTGAACAACATATCTTAAGGAACTGGAAAAAGAATACACTAAGCCCAAAGTTACCAGAAGGAAGGAAATAATAAACATTAGAGTAGAGGGGTGCCTGGGTGGCTCAACTGGTTTAGCATTGGACTTTGGCTCAGGTCATGATCTCACAGCTCCTGGGTTCGAGCCCCACGTTGGGCTCTGTGCTGATAGCTCAGAGCCTGGAGCTTGCTGCAGATTCTGTGTCTCCCTCTCTCTCTGTCCCTCCCTGACTCGCATTCTGTCTCTGTCTCTCAAAAAATAAACATAAAAAAAAGGATTACAGTAGAAATAAATAATATAAAATAGATAATAGAAAAGACAAACCAGAGTGGCTTCTTCAAGAAGATAAACCAAACTGAATACATAAGACATGAGACTGCATTTTACTTTCTAATGAAGAAAACTAACTTGAAACATGAATCCCCAGGATTCAAGATTTTGAGTTTATATAATTTATATTCAGAATATGGTATTAATTCTCTGATAAATAAATTCCTTGATAAGATCATCAGTAAAAATAAAATATTTTGTTATAATTTTTTCTAAGGTGAGAAATCTCTTGACAAGTCGTTTGCAAAACACAGGCCTCATGAATCGTGGTGATCACTCTCTGGAATTATCTTCAGTCACAATCTTATGCATCTTGACAGATCAGACTCTGAGATTTAAAGCAAAGCTTGGTCTAACCTAGGACCTAAAATGTGCTGCAGATTCAGAGAACATTTCCTACAATTTAATTTAAATGCAGATAAAAAATTAATCCATTTCTCTACCATGTATTTATGCTCTACTATCAAGAGATATCAATTTAACACATTCAAAATGAAATAAAATCTATTAGTAATTGCTCATCTTCATAAGAAAAATTTCATTTAATAAAGCTATGTAGCTAGAAAAATGATATATTATCATAATAAAGTCTCTTTGGGATTTAATAAAAAATCTTAGAAAAAAAAAGGAAGTCAGAAGATACCTCATTACGGCTTTGTCTACTGCAGATACAGTTAAATCTATAAAATCTAAACTTAATTATCTGTCTGAGTCCATCATGCTTTCTTCAACTCATCAACTCCTCAAGAACACTGAATTCTGGTCTTGACATTTCTACCGCTTATTTCAACAAGTCTCAAACTCTGTGGACCTAAGACTCCATCTGTAGAACAGAATAAAACTTCCTGTTCAGAAGTAACTTAAGAACAAAAAATAATGTAAACCAAGTAATATAGATGAAAGCTTCAGAAACTAAGATACCAGGGGGAATATATAAATCCTAGGCATGGATTTTAGTATAGTCAAGTCTTTTCATTCTTTTACTAATGCCTTTTTATTAAATAAAAAAATTCCCAACTAAAGACACTGCTTTTCTTTGTTTCCTAAATTTTATGTTCACTTTGCTTAAATCTCATGCCCCCTGGATATCAGGACACAATATTGTTTACTGTGTGCATATTTCCACATTACTCATTTCCTTTTAATCCTCATCTTTAGTTTTACTGCACAATTTATTGTATCAATGCACGGTCAAGCTGACTTAGTCATGAAGTTGACCCAAACCATCAGATGGACTGCCTCTAATTTTTCAAATACTAAGTCAATGAGTGATGATTATCATCTGGGAAGTTTCATTGCCTAAGCAGAGGCGAAGCCAAGCAATATGTAGAATGTACGCTTTGGAGAGAAGCCCAGATCCACATTCTTATCTTAATACTCTGGGTGAGGTGGATGTGGGCAAAGCAGTTAACATCTCAGGGCTATTGTGGGGTTGGATTTGGTGTATGCAAAGAGCAGGATCTGGTCGTGTACAGACACGTATACACAGCGGTTGCCCCAGGCCTACGGCAAGTCTCCACGGGCAGCACTGACAGGTGCTATGTCCAAAACCTGAAATCTTACTCCATGTTCACTGACAGAATCTGTTCCACATACTTTCGTGAAATGACAAGAAAGAAAATAGAACCCCTTCAGTTATCAACCATAAAAAGGTGAGAGTCTCCAGATTCCTGTGAAGGAATGTTCTCCTTAACACTTACTGTTCAGCACTAAAATGAAATGCCTACCTTCAAAAAACTAGGACCCAATTTGCTTATAATTGTGCAACTTTTCTACTGGAGGTGATTTCAGACTGGAGAGATCATATGTATTGTATTAGGGTTTTGACTTTAATTAAATGGATAATGGTCTCCGTAAGAGAGAAACCAGCTCACTTGGAAACTACCATGGCTTTAAGGCTACCAATTCTGTAAAGAAAGCATGCTTGGAAATTTAAAATTCTTTTTAATTAATTTATTTTGAGAGAGAAAACGTGCATGAATGAGAGAGGGGCAGTGAGAGAGGGAGAGCGAGAGAATCCCAAGCAGGCTCCACACTACCAGTGCACAGAGCCATACATCGGGTTCAAACTCATGAACCATGTGATCATGACCTGGGCCAAAACCAAGAGTGGGATGCCTAACCAACTGAGCCACCCAGGCGTCCCAGAAAACGTATGCTTTAATGACCTGCTAAGAAAATGCAGAATCCTGTAGCTTACTTGCACATTTTTCTGCAAAAAATATTTTAGAAGCTTTAGGTGCTAGAGAGGCAGAAAACTCTGTCATGCGTCAATTGAGAAATCTGATACTACCTTCCACTAGAAAAAAAGTTTAATAATGTGTATGGGTAAAGGCCTTATTTTCAATCTGTGTTTAAGACAAGAAGTAGGTAATTTTCCTTATTCTTGTCTGGACTCTCTTCTTCCCTAGTACCAGCCATTTTTAGCGCAACATCTAAATCCAGTGAGATTGGCATTCTGGGCTGTCAGGCATTTGTTAGGAAGCCCTCTACTTACTGACCTGGCGATCATAATTGATTTGAGTTTCTTGCTCAATATCAGAGTCCAACTCCGGCACGTCAGATAAATCTGAATCAGACTCTTCACTGTAAGAATCAGTGCCACCTTCTGCAGAAACACAACCCATGAGACACAAGCAAAAGTTCTGAGACCCAAATTAGCTTATAAGTATATTTAAAATATTTTCTTTCTTCCAGCAAAGTCAATTTAAAAAGTCACTGTATCATAGTTTTCCTTTATTGTAGGTTCTTAAAACATCCCCCTCCCCCCCTTCATCTTTTGGTTAAGTTCAGCATACCCGCTCACCCCCTTACAGTAGCGTTAACAGACCGGGACAATTCCCACCCCCTCACCCCCCTCCAGCAGACGGAACTCATTGCTATACTTCCATAACAGATCTTTGGGTTTTAAATCTTGCTTTGAAAAGGGGCTGAGAGAGAGAGAGACAGAGACAGAGACAGAGACAAAGAGACAGAGACAAAGAGACAGAGAGAGACACAAAGAGAGAGAGGAAGAGATAGAAAAGGAAAGGCCAGGGGAAGGCTTTACCAAAATGAAGGCGGAAGCAAAAGGAAATCTAACCACTTAGTTCTTAGCCTTGTGCCACATCCACCAAGTGGCCATTACTGCCACAGTCAAAACCCCTGCAGACACCCTCCCAATGAAAGCATTTTCTCACATGGTTTCAAATTTTATAACCTGATTACTCCTGCTGGCATGACAGTAAATAAGAAGACTACACATCCACTCAACTGGAATACGTCGGTCCCAACTGTGAACCATTCTTTGAACTTCATTCTGGAGCTAAATCCTCAGGTCACTCTGACCCTCTGTCCCCCTGCAGTCTGACACAGTAGACCCACCACAGTTATAGTTGCCCTATGCAGGCTCAGATAGATTTGTTCCTGACATCCTCAAAGGCTAATTCCTCATGTAAACCTTCGACCTTCAACTAACTCACATGTATCTCACAAGTTTGTCTTTGCTTTTAATTTTAAATTTTATGATAGGAATGAATTTTTCAAAAATTGCTTTAACTCTTTATTTCCAGGAGAGATGTTAGAATGTTCTCTGAAATTTTTCTTGATCAAAAAAAAAAAAAATGCTTGAAAGATTATAAATGGTTTTACCCTGGGGTGCAGTTTCCAGCAGACCGTTGCTGACACCTTCTGGAATGAATCTCCACTGGAAAACCGAGTGGTCTGCCCCTCCTGTGCTCAATACCCACTGAAAGTCATGGGACCAGCGCACGTTTGTGACATGTGCAGAATGGCCCACATACTTTCTAAATTTGGCTCCTGGAAAGATATTTTGAAGAGATTAGTAATGCAGAAAATACGATTCACTGATTTAAAAATTATATTATGATTCATGTTGGAAAGTAAAATTTTTAACTGTATTAGAAAATATAATTTCCAGTATTATATATCTTAATAAGCAAAGCCTCCCAAAATTATCTCAATTATTCCAGTATGGATTAAGCTAAAAATGGCCTTAAAATTTAAGTCCTGGGGCTGAAGACATATCCGAACCTATTCCAGATAATGCCTACTGCTTCACTGATTCTGAAACTAAAATACTTAAGAATGATTATCTCATACAGTCCTATTTAAATACAAGATCAGACAGGTGGTCCTTTGCAACAGGGAAACAATCATTCTGTGAAAAAAAAAAAAAACCACAATCAAATTATTGTTCAGGGGCATGTAGATGTAGAGCTGGAATAATTAAATTTTGTTCCCTGATTGCTTTACTTAGTAAACACCATCTCCAGGTCATGAATGCAGAAGAAAAGCTATTTGCACTTATGGTTGTAGCTGAACGACTGCAGTAAAGTCTCCAGTATATGGCTGGTACACGGCAGCACGAAGGAAGTCAGGGAAGTAAGCAGGGTCCATCCTATCGTGTGGAGGCCTCGTACTCCAAAGGCTATGGGAGATTTCAGGGGGCCAGCATCCTTCCTTCAGAAATAACTCTACCTACTGCAGGCCCTCTAATGGAGTCTCTTTAATGGGGGAGAAAGCCATCTGTTCAACTAAAAACGTGTTTAAAATTCAAATACCCGTTGGAGAGGTAATGATTTTTAACTTGTATGAAGGTGAAAATGACCATGCTATTTAAATACCACCATCAAGCTGCCCGTTCTGAGCACTCCTGCTTCTGTTTGCTTTCTTTTTCTTCATAGCCTTTCTTACCAGATGTGTTTATACTTTGTCTATTGACATGTCCCCTCAGGAGAACAAAATCTCCATGAGGACAGGGATGTGTTCTTGTTTTATTCATTTATGTAACCCCAGCCTCTAAAACAGCATGTAACAAATATTTATGGAATAAATGAACACCACATCCATCTCTTCCCAGGCTTTCCTTAGGACAGTGCACTTTTTAAGGCCTCTCTATGTATGTTCTCTGAACCACAGGGAAGGCTCTTGTCTCTCTGCTGGTCCTCTCTCCCATGCTTTAAGTACCCACAACTGTCAAACATTTGTCTTCTGGCCTCCAATCCACTCTAGACTGCAGATGGCCTATGTGCCATGTCCACTTGAATGTATAACAGGTGCCTCAAACTTACCATGGACAACACAGTCCAAGGAGTATCCCTTCCCCTTCTCTCTTATGTTCCATTTCTCTCTCCCTCCCTCCCTCCCCACCACCTCTCTCTCTCTTTCTCTCTCTCTCTCACATACACACACACAGACATTTTTCTTGCTCATTTTCCCATCTTCATAAATGGTGCCACCATCCACCCCCACTGCTCACGCCCAAAACTCACCCCTGGCTCCTCTCTTTGCCTCTATTCCCACATCCAATCCATCAGCAAGACCTTCAGTTCTGCCTTGACACGGTTTCCTAACCTCATGCACCTGTCTTACATCTGTTCCTAATACCTCTGTCCAAGCCACATCATCTCTCACCTGGACTTATGTAAAAATCTCTTTACTTGAAGCCTTCCCTTCCCTGAACCATCCCACACAATATCAAAGTGGTCTTTTAAAAACTTAGGTGGGTCATGTCACTCCTCCATTTTAAACCCTCAATAGTTTCCTACCACACTTAAAAGAAGACCCAAATTTTTAACAGTGTCTACAAGGCCTTCGTGACACAGTCCCCACTGCCCTCTCTAGCCTCTGAGTACACTATGCTCCCCTCATTCATCACGCTCTAGCCACCTTGACCTTTCTGTTTCTGCACTGCCTCAAGCTCATCCAAGCTCTATTGGAGGCCAACGCTTTTCCCTTCAAGGCTCAGGCTTTATGCAACTCATGTCTTACAACATCTAGGACATTTTTCTTGGGAGGGAGTTCTTCAAGGACTGTGTGTGTGTGTGTGTGTGTGTGTGTGTGTGTGTGTGTGTGCGCGCGTGCATGCATGCACATCTGTGTGAAGGGTCAATGGGGCAGCAGTACACAGGTAAAACAGGAGATCCTCAGCCTTGAGCCTTCCTTTGGAGAAGAGGGGTAAGACAAAGCAATGTCAATGAGCAAGGCTTTGGATTTTTACCTCACGGAAGTGTCTGTGCCATGACGGTCAGAATGTAGTCTAAGTGACGTCAGGGAAAATTATTAGCATTGATACCAGTTATTTGAAAAGATTTGAAAACTGTCGAAATGAATTTAGAAAAAATGGTTTGGCCATGTACAAATAATAACCATTGTAGTCATTTTCATTAACTGGGGAACATTTTCATCTAAATGCTGTGCAGAGTCCTATACACATGTAATTGTAAATGTGTCAATTAACTTGATTGAGAATTTTATTTAATCACAGAGGAACACTATAATGTTTCCTCAGTCTCCACACGTCTCATGGCCACTAGCCACTGCTCCTAGTTGGGTGTATACAGGTTCAAAAGTTGGGTACCCACCACTGGTACAAGAGCCACCAACTGTTATCATTCCCTTCAACAATCTTCCTTTATAAACTTCCCCGCCAGTAGTTCTGGCACAGAAAGGCCACAAAAGCCTGAATGGCTCTGAGACAAATTGCAAGATTTATAAACCATGTGCCAAGAAGAATAGAACAAGTCAACTTGCTATGAGAATATGGACCCTTCCACAGATTGCTGGGGTGGGTTTTATTACTCGCACCATCCCGTCACTCAGCTGCCGACCTCCCCTTACTCTGCAGGTGTCTCCCGGCTTCCATCGTCCTCAGGGTCAGTTTACCTATCAGGGTGTCTCATTTGGACAGAAAGCACTATTCACCGCCTCCCTCCTTCTCCCTCATTCCCATCAACACACCCAGGATCTCCATTTTTAGACCTACATCTGCCTTACATGGCTTGGGGAGACATAGGAAATACCAATTCTCGGTCAGTTAACTTCTTCCCTAGTCTTCACATGGGAGACCAACAGTATTGCTCCTGCCCCTGGTGATGCTTCTTCTCAATTCCCAGATCAGTTGCCTAACTCACGTTCTGCAAATACATTACTCAATCCAACAGGACACGCCCCAGTACTCAAAAGGGAGAGGAGGGTGTGCATTAGGCACGGTGAGGTAATTCTGTGCCTCAAGCATTTTAAACCGATGGGCACTCTGTCAAGTGTAAATGATGGTTTGCTGTGCGTTTTATGTTCAGTTCCCTACCCTAACTGCTGCTGCTTCGAAACTGCTAGTTAGCCGAAAATGACTTTCTGATTACGTTTTTCAATCCCTTCCCTGTCTTAATTTAAAAATTTTTCAAGTGAACGAGTTTTCAGGCAACAGCATGTCCCTGCTAATCACTTTCCAAACATCGGATTTCCAGGGTGCTAGTGGGGAGTCTCAGAAAAGCCTGTGTATGGGCTCTGCTTTAACTCTTTAAGGAAGAAGACAGGGTCATTACATGGGTTAATTCAGTCACAGTCCACAAAGTCTAAAGATGCAACAAAAATTGAAGTGACAAGATTTTAACAGTAAGACAGAGCCACAAAATGTGACAGGAGAGAGAGGTTTTCTGCATCAATCTTCAGACTCAAAAATCTCACCAGTTATGTAAATTGGGTCTGCAAAATTAATGCAACAAGGGAGCCACAAATTGTGTTATCACCAGAGAGTTCACTTTAAGGTTTTATCTAAAAAGATTTTGCTTTGCTTTCCATGTATAAGCACAATTAGCTGTGAAGCATAAAAGAATGTTAATTATAATATTTTAATGGAATATATAATTTAAATTATGAGTATTTATTCACATAAATAAAAATAAAACAAACTATGATTTGGTTAAAATGTGAAACATGAAGCTTATGAGTCACAAACTGGTTAGTAGTAACTCTGTGAACAAATTCTGCCTTAAATTTGTAAAGCCCGTATTTTAGAACATCAAAAGTGAATGGCATCAACAACACATTTTACCTATGGGTGTAAAAGAGTAAAAATGAATATAGAGATGAAAGGAATAGTCTGCAAGAACAGACACCAAGAAAATCAGTCCTAATTACACTGCGTATACATTCTAGGTTAAATATTTGTTCAATGAAATACCTCTTTTGGCCTTACCTTTCTTGAGACAAGGAAATTTAAACAATTTAACCAGTCCAAAATCATCGCCAGACACCAGCACTGAGCTGTTGTAATTTGCATCCACTGAATTAATGTCAGTGACATCAGTGTATTTAGGCCAAATTCCACTCACTTCGGGGCCTTTCACACATGTCCAGGAGGCCCAGGGAATCCCTTTGATTTCTTCTTTACTTGTTAAAGGCTTCCCAGCTGAAAATAATCAATACATAGTAACATAATGTTACATTTAAATAAAAAGCGTATTCTAATTTGCTTTATTCCTTTTCCTTATAGAGGTCTACATGGAGGTTTAAAAAAGAAAGCAACTTCTATAAACCAAGGAAACTGTAGATTCTAATCTCTTTACCCAATTTGTGATGTTTTTCCCCAGCAGGCTTTAAAGAAAGTGTATGATCAAAACTCAGATACGGAGACAAGAAAGAAAATGATCATTGTACTCACTGTAACGTCTGAAACTACCAGATAGCTAGTATGCTATCTATTACTGAATGTCATATTGACTTTCAAGCCATCGTATGTTGTCAGATTTAGTCACCAGCATTTTGCCTGGATTTTAAAAAAGTTTATTCTGCACTTCTACTTTTCATAATTCAAGGAACCATAGAAGTGATTTTTAAAAATTCAGGCTCAAAAAATTAGTATAAAAATTTAATGGATTTTAGATTTAAAAGCATTAGACAATGAAAACTCTAACTGGTTGGGGAAAATACTCTTGACAGTTGTGTTACATGTGTTCTCAAGGGTGCGGCAACTCCCAGCTCGTACCGAAAGCAGGCGAAGGATGTCCCCAGGGGGCATGTCCAGCCATACACAGTTTTAAAATTCAAAATCAAGACAATTTAGTGTGCTACCTCAGAGTTCCTTCTTCAAAAATAGGTAAATATTTTCAAATAAGAAGTCTGTGAGAATAGCTGCTCTTCAGCATTTCTGCCAAACTGGCATGTGGAAATTCTGGACTGGAACAGCATTACATAAAAATTCATTAAGATGAGCATAAAATCAGAGAGCTGACAGAACATAGTCCTTGACCCAGCATTTCCCCTTTGGAGAATGTCGTCCAAGGAAGTAACTCAGAAGAGAGAATCCCACCTGTACCAAGTTATTTCGAGATACACTGTCTGTACCAGCAAAGAAACAGGAAACAAGCCCAAATGCTAACTAACGGGAGAATGAGACAGCAAATTGTGATATTATCACTGAGAGGATGTTACTTCGTTATTGCAAATGAGAAATGTGTATTCCATAATTTCTCACACACAGAAAATACATATGAAATAATTTCAAGCAAAGAAAGTAGACACACAAAAATAGGTACCTAGTAACAGTGTGCTGATGAATTTGACAGGGTGGAGAACTCCAAAAAGCTGAAGTCACATTAGATGGTGTATATTATTGTATGTACAAATTAATTATTCAATAAAAATTTTAAGATAAAATATAATTATTTCAGAACAAGATTCATGTTAAATATTAAAATTTTCCATTTACAATAAAAAATCATGAGTCACAGATTATAATACAGAACTTGTCTTTTATTTGCACCATTTTATACTACAAACTAAATGTTACTGAATATTAGGCAAGTCTGAAGAATCTCTTCTCAAAGACACAGCAGAGGTCACAAGCAGAAATCGTGTTTTTAAATCCCAGTTAGCATGTTTCACCAAATGATATCTTAAGGGCTTCCAATTATGAAGAACACAGATTTTGGACTAAAACTAACATAGTAAATGAGGACTGTGATCCTTAAATATTTAGTTTTTAGTATTTTTCTAGGATATTTTTCCTTTCACTTGTCTGTAGGCATCCTTTTAATTTCTAAGTATATATCCTTTGCCCATAACCATTTCAAGTGTTTATGTCCAGTCTGTGCCTCGTCTTTTCATGCTTTTTTACTGTGCGGTTTTTTTTTTTGTTTTGTTTTAATTTTAATGTGTTCCAATGGATTCTGTCTTTTCTTTGGGACTGTGAGATTTGGGGGGTCATGCGTCTGGAAACGTTCCTTGCCCTGAGACCACGATGACATTCTCATACATTTGCTGCGTCTGGTTCAAAGCTTTGATTTTCACCACCACCTAGGGCTGCGGGACTCACATGGCATCTTGTAGAACAGGCGTTCTCCCGCGCCGTCATTGGTCTGCAAGTATTTGCTATCCAGAGACCAGTCAATGTGTGTGATGAAACTAAGCGACTTGCTGCATTCTCCAATTTTCTTATACCGCTGGGCAACGGCATACACATCCACTGGGCCGTCATTGGATCCCACCGCAAGATAAGAGCCATCTGGAGAAAATTTCATTTCATGAATGACTTCTTTTCGATCTTTGATATGAACCACTTCTGTCATATCTCTATAAGAATAAAAAGCAGCAATAAAAAGTGATAAGCAGCAAATCTAGAAATAGGAACCTCAAGCCATGTTTTAAAATTTCTATGTCAGGGGCGCCTGGGTGGCTCAGTCAGTTAAGCGTCGGACTTCAGCTCGGGTCATGATCTCACGGTTCGTGGGTTTGAGCCCGGTGTCGGGCTCTGTGCTGACAGCTCAGAGCCTGGAACCTGCTTCGGATTCTGTGTCTCCCTCTTTTTCTGCCCCTCCCCCACTCATGCTCTGTTTCTGTCTCGATAATAATTTAAAAATTTTTTTAAAAATAAAAAATAAAATTTCTATGTCAGAAAAAACGGTTTCAAAAGAGAGAGAATACCTACAGGAATTAAGGAAACAACTTTTGAGGAAAGATAGAAAAGTCAGTTCCTAGCCAAAAGCAACCAAGTTTTTAAGTATTATTTGGGGCTTCCAAAGTGACAACAACAAAAAACTCAATGAAATACATATTTGTTTTCATGTTTAATTATGTGTTATTTTTCCCTAAAACATTGTGCTTCATAAAATTGGGGTTTGTAAAATTGTTTTAAAAACATGCCTTGGAGAAAGGTAAACTTCTGCAAAAGGGAGGACAGACATCAACCATGTTTTTTATACTTTAAGATCAGGTAACCAGTGGCTGTAAAGCTTGATGCTTACTGTTGCAAAAAGGAGCAAGTCCAAAAAGCAGAAGAGGAAAATTACTTTTTAAATATTAAATTCTTATGTCATTATTTAATTGTGACCATGAAAGGTCAGCGATGCATACATCATGTCACTGGAATATTTCATATCCTTTCTGATCAGATTCTGGCAAGAAGTGCTATTCTCATTTGAAGGCTGCTGCCATGAGACTGAACTGTGGCCAGCAGTCCCCTGGGCCAGCACCGAAGACTTCACCCACTCCCAACAAAATCAGTGCATAAATGATGGCACATATGTGCTTCCACATGATAATTTCCTTCACCTGCCATCACTTATTAATAGCAATATATTATATAATACAATGTTTACTATAATGTCATCAAATGGGTTTTGTTTGTTTGTTCATTTCGGCTTGGGAAATCTATCAAAAAGAAAAGAAAATCTGGGAGCGCCTGGGTGGCTCAGTCGGCTTAGTGTCCGACTTTGGCTCAGGTCATGATCTCACGGTTTGTGGGTTCGAGCCTCGCGTCAGGCTCTGTGCTGACAGCTAGTTCAGAGCCTGGAGCCTGTTTTGGATTCTGTGTCTCCCTCTCTCTCTGACCCTCCCCTGCTTGTGCTGTCTCTCTCTCTCAGAAATAAATAAAACATTTTAAAAATTAAAAAAAAAAAAAGGAAAATCTGGTAATTGGCCATCTTTTCACACCATCACTAAGCAGAGAATGTTGCCCATCAACCCAGCAGTAAGTTATGTGTCACTGGTAATGAGAATTTAGTGTAATAAACTGTGCCAAGATCATTTTTCAAAGCTATCTAGAATTTTCTATGTGCAAAACATGCAGTATCTAAGTTACAGTTGCATTTTCTTTCTGTAACCACAAACTGTGAAAGCCAAAAAAACCAACCAGTGTTGTTTAGAGAAATTACAAGTGTGGGTCATAATTTTTGTCCCATAAATATAGGATGTTAATGAATATGAAATATTGCATGTTATTTTTCCCTGTAGGTGAAAGAAATCTTTTACTCAAGCCCACCTCTAAAAATCTGGCACTCCTACAGACTGCTTTCTCATTTCTTTTTCTTTTCTTGGCTTCCTATAAGCCCAAACCCCATTGGGACCAGATGAGCTTAGGAGTTCATTATTCACCAGATTTTAGAAAGTATCATATACAATATATTATGTAATATCCTCCGTAGGAGTTAGGCCAATACCACGTATTAAAAACATTAATATTTTTGTAGCAAATCACATGATAGACAATTATTCCTACTAGGAGTTTAATAAGCGATAAACAGTCTCAAATCAGTTCATTGGGTCAAGGCGTGCTGTCAAAGAAGTTGCCAAAGAACTGTAGATTTTCACAGTGTTTGGATTTGGAAATTACAGATAGGGGACTGTGAATCTAGACTGTTCCAGTTTGAAAGAATAAATGCAGTTTTCCTCAAGTCCAGGCATACACTGTAACCAGGAGAACTAGTTTAACAGAAGAGCATGTCTGCTATCATTTTCCTTATCAGCACGTGCCTGACTCGGAGGACAATGAAAGAGCCATCCTTCATGCCCAGGGCCAGCTGAGATCCATCGGGGCTGAAGGCCACACTGCGAACCGCTTCCTCCATGTTACAGCGGGCGATCAAGGCATGGTCAGCCAGGCTCCACAGCCTACACACAAGGACAAAGTAAAAACAAAACCAATTTCTCAGTCAGAGGCTAGACCTAGGCTGGAAGTCCTGTTCACCACAGGACGCACCAACTTCCCACTAGTGTCCTTCCCCACAGCACGTGTGGAAATCTAAGAAGGTGTTTAGTTTATCAAACAATGGGTCATTTGCACCATTTCAAATGCCCAGCAAGAACCGTAAAATCAGAAAACCTTTTCCAAAGAGTTTGAGATTGACAAAATAAAGGCATTTTAAATACTACTTCATAAAACATCTTGCTATTCTCGTTGGAGATTAAACATTGTTCTTGGGGCACCTGAGTGGCTCAGTCGGTTAAGCATCCGACTTCGGCTCAGGTCATGATCTCACGGTTTGTGGGTTCGGGCCCCATGTCAGGCTCTGTGCTGACAGCTAGCTCAGAGCCTGTTTCAGATTCTGTGTCTCCCTCTCTCTCTGACCCTCCCCTTCTCATGCTGAGAAGAGCTCTCAGAAATAAATAAAACATTAAAAAACAACAACAACATTGTTCTTTACTTATACCAAGAATTGTTAATAACACTTAGAGAACAAGAAGTACTACTAGGTGTTAGTATTGTTAGCTTGTTTAAAATAATCCGAGTACACTTCTAGTAACTGTGTTCCTTAAGCACAGATAAACGGAAACACACATTACTTTTATTGGCCTCCCTGGCAAGAAAAAGTATCTGACACAGAGAAGAGTGAAGTACACCCCTGCCCAGGATGGTCTCAGAGTTGGCTGTCTGTCTACAGTCATCTGCTGTCATGCTTCACAAGGCCCCTGGCTGCCCCACTGCAGAGAGGCTCACCACCCCTGGTTGGGGCAGATACTTAAGCGCCCCTGACTGATGGGCACAGCTACTGCTGGAGAAACGCAGGTCATGGGGTAAGAGGTCCTGACAGTTTGTAGCAGCTCCGGGAAAACCCAATCAGGCACCTCACACTGAGTGAACGTGGACTAGGTATCAAAACGCACATAAGCATTTACGTGTCAGTTGTGATTGTGGTGACTGACCTCTGTCTGCGACTGCTCTTAAAGACAGGCTTCTCTCAACACACCAACGCCAGCATCTGCCAAGACGGGACTCAGAATCCTGAGGTCTCCATAGGGAGGCAAGAGTCAGTCACATATGGTACAGTTTGTCTAAACGCATTCTGCCATCAGGACGGATGGGGGATGCTCCTTAAAATGGAGAGTTGCTCGGTGAAGAGTTTACTGATCCCTTAGGCAGCCTGCACTGTTCAGCCTAAAGCTCATGGTAGTCTTTCAATACCTCGTCCATTATTCATAATCTCATGCTGCTTTTAGCCTTGTACTATTTTAAGCAATGTAAGCTTTGCTCTACTAGCATGCAGAAACCGTCCTTCCTCAGGAGACTGTACCATCCTGTAAAGTCACTGAGCTGATCTCGCTCAAGCAATTCATTGGGACTCAGACCCCTCTTAAATCTCAATACTCAGTGTGAAATAACATTTGTCATGGTAGCCAAATTAATGGTTCAGACAAATAAGGCAAATTCTGACAGCCAGGGCTCCCTGGGGATGTCTGCAATTCTGAGACTCAACAAAGTTGTCAAAAAACAAAAGCTGAAGACTTTCTTGAAATCATTTCTACCTGGATGAATAGAAATGGAGCATCTCAGGTGTTTGAGTAAGTTGATGGTACCATTCTGCCTGTTTGGGGAAAGCTCAGAGTAAAGAAGGAGAAGGAAGAGAAAGGGAGGAAGTTGGGTAAAGAGAACCTTAAGCCAAATAACCATTGATGCCACATGGAGACACAGTGTGTTTTTATTGATCTTTAGATTGATGGGGCTTCAGTGCTTGGTAAAGATTACAAAGTGGATTTACTTTTAAATTTAAGCCTCACTAACGAGCATACTGTGCCTTGATCAGATTCACAGACATACAGAGTAAGAGCAGGGGAGAAGCAGGGACCTGCTTCCAGTCTACAAAGTCCTAATTTAGCTACTAGAGCCCAGAAGCAGTCATCAATCAACAAACTGATGCACCAGCCTCTCTCCCCGACTGGCATGCACTCTTTCTGGCCTGCTTGTTGCTGGGCACATTTAAAGGTCAGCTGTAAATACAAAAATACTGAAGTCAGTGCAAAAGCCTTTATCACACACTTCTAAACCCTATGTGCAGTCCTTCAACAGTCACAAGGTTATCAGGAGTGTCCTCATTTTGCTCATTTTACGCAATGCTGTGCTCTGAAAGAATAACAAATGATCCACAGCAAGAACCCTTGAGGTCCTAATAAAATTGTCTGTTTTCTCAGGAACCAGCACTTTCCTTTGATTTGAGGACAATGTTCAAAATTCCATCCGAGAATGTGCAAAAAAAGAATTGTTTAGTCACATACTCAAGACAACTCTGGAAATCAGAACTTAAGTTCTTTTGAAGACGAGTTCATGAATTCACCAACGGAGATGAAGGCCTATTAGAAAACTGAAATGCTGTGTGTAGCCCCCCGGGGAGGACTCAGCACATGAGGGGCAAATACAATCATACCACAGATGAATGCGCTGAGCTCTCCTCTTTGATTCAAAGAGAAATGGGAGCCTATCTAACCAGGAGCAGTATATTTGCACTCACTCAGACACTTTCATGACTTAAAATGGAGCCAAAGGAAGACGGCAATGATAAAATGCTAAGAAACCAAGTGTTGCCGAGCTCATTGTCTCAACGCTCTGTTTGGAATGGGTGTGGTTCTTTACCGTGGTTTAGCCTTCTCTTATATAACCAGCAAATTTGGGCACTGTAAATCTGTTGTCCCACGGCAGTCAGTGAGATGATGACCGCCACTGCTGGGGGCTCACCTGACAGAGCGGTCGTCACTGCCCGTCACAGCCAGGGGCTTCTTGGGGTGCAGGGCCAGGGCCCAGAGCTCCCCCTCACAGTGGCCTTGCAGGATCAGCATCGGCTTGTCTCGTTCACGCACGATCACTTCAAATATCTCACTGTCCTGGGTCCCTGCGAGGAGGCGGTCTGCCTTCCAGCACACACTCCGGATGGAGAGGCCTGGCGGAAACAAGCAATTAAATAAAATTAAAGTGTGTTTTCACACCACTGACAAAGAAAGGAAAACACCTACATGTCCTTTCACCAGGATAGCATCTAATGTAACACATCTTAACAACTCCTGAAGGAGAAACACCAACTCCACACACCATCTTGTGTTATTCACCATTTCCTTACCCCTTGCCATCTGGATTTCACACGAGTAGTCACTCTTTCCTGCCTAACTTAGGGTAACCACGTGTTTTACATCGGGACGCATGTGAAATACTGTATCTTAAAATAAGTGTGAGGAGAAATTGGTCTTTATGAAAACCTACCCCTTCTTTAAATAATGTACTTATGATTTACTATGGAAAAGTTAAGGGTCACTTCAATCTTTAGAATGCTAACACTATATTAAAACTTAAAAACAAAAAAAAATTTAATGTTTATTTTTATTTTTGAGAGAGAGGGAGACAGCAAGCGAGCACGCACGTAAGCGAGCACCAGTGGGGGAGGGGCAGAGAGAGAGAGAGGGAGACACAGAATCTGAAGCAGGCTCCAGGCTCTGAGCTGTCAGCACAAGAGCCTGATGCAGGGCTGGAACTCAAGAGCTGTGAGGTCATGACTTGAGGCAAAGTTGGATGGCTTTACCGACTGAGACAACCAGGCAGCCCTAACACTACGTTAAAATTCTATGTGGGTGATACTACAGAATGGTTAATTGTCATATTGGGCAAGTTTACTATGATCAGAACCTAGACTCATTTTGCTGGATAAACAGATGCACCATGTCCCAGAAATATGCAAGTAAAACTCATTTCAGTCTCGAAATACCATCAAACATTTGTCAGTGAAGATGCTATTCTTTCCTGACTTAACATTTTATACAGTGCTCTCTAAAAGCACAGTACTTCTTTGAAATACAAACTTCTACCTCAGGACTACTTCATACTCTCCAGGCAGGTCTTTATTTGCCTGCCTGATTGGTGATCCCTTGAACTTCTTGTCTGTGATTGGTGATCCCTTGAACTTCTTGTCTGTTTCGTTCCTTACTGGGTACATTATTTATTTACTTAGTGAGTTTTCTCATGTCGAAATCAGAAATACAGAGAGAATACCGCTTTCATAACTACTTTAAATAAGGCAGGGATATGGTAAGCTTTGAGATCTGAGTTGTTTCCCCAGTGGGTTTTGTGTTGTCGGTATTGAAAGTACCAGAAGTCAGGTCTTTAGTCCTGCTCTACACCTCATTGGCCAGACACACCAGGAATGTCCCTTTTTCTCTGGAGACCAGTTTTTCTCTGCATTAAATGCAGACTGTAATTAAGGAGACCATGTAATCTATCATCCAAATTGTGACTACTTTGAAAGTCGAATTAAATTTACATACTTTAAAAATATTTTTTCACCAAGAAGGCAGCTTTACCATGTTAAAATAGTTCTATCAAATTATTTTCAAAGGTAAAATTATAGTGACACTTTATTACCAAATTCAAAGTCCAAAACAGAGGAATGAATAGGCAGGGCACAGAGGATTTCCAGGGCCCTGAAACTCTTCACTGTCATGGTGGATACGTGTTATTACGCACGGGTCAAAATCCACAGAATATACAACACTGAATGTAACCTCTAATACAAACTACAGGTTTGAGTGATGATGCGTCAGTGTAGCTTCTTCCACTGTAACAAATGCACCACCCTGCGGGCGGGGGGTGGGAGGTGTTGTGGACAGTCAGGGAGGCTGTGCATGTGTGGGTGGCAGGGGGTATAGGAGAAATCTCTATACCTTCCATTCAATTTTGCTGTGAACCTAATTCTGTTCTAAAAAAATTAAGTCTATAAAAAACTCCAGGACAAATGCTAAGGCACATGGGATGCTGGGACAAAAGAATGGTTAACTGGGGGTATATGGACATCCTAATTGTATCCTTCACCTTAATCAACTCACAGTGCTCTTAAAAGGATCCAATGAGATGATGCATTTATTTACCAAAAAAAAAGTATTTTTTAAGGCACAAGCCTATTTTTACATGCAATAACTCTCTTGACCCCTTGCTCTGAATTCACCGTTACATGTTTTGAAATGGAAGGAGATGGCACACTGGCAGATTTATTATTCCCATTTTGAGCAGTAGGTAGAGAAACCTTGGCAACGGCTAGTTCAGGGTCAGTCACTCAAAACCCTTCCAGCAAACATCATGATGGGCTTTCAAGGTTGGGAGGGACAGAGACATGGTGAAAATAGCCAGAGCAAGACTGCAGAAAGACAGGGCAGCAGCTCAGCTGTGGAGGCAACTCTGCCTTGCAGCAACGGTCTCTTTGCCCTGTCCCTTTACTGTCCTTTTCTCTTTCTCACGCTTTTCCAGAGGGTTAGTAACCATTCGCTAATTAACACAGCCCCATTTCTTCCAGGAGGGGAGTCAATTTGTCCTCCCAGCAGGCTTAGGGTCACCTATGATTTTATTCCAGATGAGGTACAACACCTTGTTCTTCAGAAATAGGAAGTAAGTAGGGATGTTAATTCCACTGTAGTTATCAGTAAAAATCTCAAATAATTTACTTTTTATTATATTTATTGTCTGTTTCATCTCACTAATATCTGTAAACATAGGAGTTTTCTCAGTTTTATACACTGTTGTATCCTCAGTACCTACCAGTGTATGTAGTACACGTGTAGGTATATGCTCAATAAAAGATGGCTGCATGAAATAAAACATCAGAATCACAAACATTTCTTGTGTCCTTAGAGATATCAAGAAAAAAAAATATCTGCATCCTCAATGAAACCATTTAAAGAAGGGATATATTTACTCACTAATTCAAACAGTTTTTATTAAGCGCTTACCATGTGCCCAAGACGAGAGCTTGAACATGCCAGCTCATGCCCTATTGGAAATTATATCCTAAGGAGGACCAAGACATTTGTAAGCCGACATTTACACACCAGAAATCAATTAAAATGATGTATACAAGATTAGAGTTCAAGATGGGATGTAGGAGGATCCTGAATTCACCTCTTCCTATGGTCACATCTAATCTACAGTTACCTATGGAACAAATTCCTCTGAAAGAAATTGAATTGTACCTGAACAATTCCTATGTACCGGGCAAACAAGAAAAAAACAAAACCACAAAAAACTCACATCAAAATGAGTAGAGGAGGCTGAGACATAATCTCAATATAAATCCTACCCTTGGGCCAGTAACCCACAATTGGGAGGGAATTCCTAACTACGAGCTTCTTTCTGAGGAGTGGAGGGTTTGAACGCTGCATCTGGCACCCTGATGTTTAAGACCTGCACCTGAGAGATGACCCCCCAAAATACCTAGCTTTAAAGCCTTTAAAGCCTTGTGGATACAGGGCTTGTATCCACAAGATTCTCAAGGCTATAGCAAACGAAAAATAGTGGGTTCACTGTGGCTATCCTCCAGGGCCTGGTGCAGAGGAAGCTGAAATACCCAGTCTTTCTGCAAATGAGGCCTATTTGCTTCAAGTTTCAGTCTGAGGAGCAGGCATCTAACCTAACACACAGCTAGAGGCCTACTGAAATACTCTGCAAAGGCTGAAGAGGCCAGAGGGTGCCACACTGACACTTTCCCTCTGCTGTGTTCAGCTTGCTGTGATCTTCTGCAGAGAAGCCTGTGTACACAAGGGCACCATGGTTTTTGGGGCTACTTCCCAAGGGTCACCCCTTGAACTGCCTGCCAGTAGTGCTTACATTCATGGGTCCCACAGGACTGTAACAAATGGAAAAACAGTCTGATTATTTATCCTTCACTTAGATCTAAAAATTATCAAATTTTCTCACATAAGCCTCTAGTTCTTTTTTCTTTTAAAAGCAAATTTGCATACTCGTATCAGTTTGCACTCCCCTCCCATACTTCCATTTGCATCTCTAATAATATGGACCTTTTATATAGCCATCGTACCATAATCATACCTGACAAAATTTGGTATCATCTGGTTCACAGTAAAAATTTTTTTTTATTTTTTTCGTTTCAAACTTTTATTTAAATCCTAGTTAGTTAACATACAGTGCAATATTGGTTTCAGGAGCAGAATTCAGGGATTCATCACTTACATAAAATACCCAGATACAGAGAAATCATTCTTAATCAGCTACCCCCTAAGGCAGCAGAGACAAAGACGACTGAGGTGCAGTCTTTCTGTGGAAAAGGCCAATTAATTGATCTTCAAAGCTGTGGCCTGAGGGGCTAACTTCTAAATAAACACATATCTAGGGGCTGAATGCAATCTCCAGAGATCAGGGAGGCCAGCGGGTACCATCTTTGCACTCTCCCTCCTTCCTACCCCATGTCATGTCTCCAAGAAAGGACATTATGCACAGGTCTGCAACCCCAGCTTTTGTAGCTGGCCCCCAAAGGATACATCTCTTGATAACCTGGTTCTGAAGGCCACCAGAGCTTGTGTTCACATGTTCAATGGCAGGGTCAGC
>NW_027531513.1:1745336-1802152 GCF_008692635.1 Crocuta crocuta | reverse complement strand
GGGGGGAAAAAAAAAAAAAAAAAAAAAAAAAAAAAAAAAAGAAAATTCTCTACTAGCCATTACTCCAGAGCTCAGTGCAGAGAGTACAAACAGAAATGCCCATCTCCTGCTCTTTCTCTGAGAGAACTACAGGTATTTACTTTAAAAGCTGCTGTCTGAGGTCTGGCTCCCAATCACACTGAATATAGGTGCTGACTATGATCCTACCCATTGGGACACTGACAGGTCTTGGCATACCCTCAGCTACCGGAAGTGACAAAGAACCAAGTGGGCTGTTTATATAATCACAAAGGTTTGAATGACAACCAAAAGCTAGGGCAGTGTTAAACAAGATTCAGGGGCTCCTGGGTGGCTCAGTCAGTTAAGCATCCAACTTCAGCACAGGTCAGGATCTCGCGGTTTGTGATTTTGAGCCCCAAGTCCAGCTCTGTGCTGACAGCTCGGAGCCTGGAGCCTGTCCAGATTCTGTGTGTCCTTTTCTCTCTCTTCCCCTTCCCCGCTCACCCTCTGTGTCTCTCAAGCTCTCAAGAATAAATAAACATTACAAAAATATTTTTTAAAAAAACAGTAAGTAAAAAACTGTTTAAAAAAAACTAAGTAAGTAAAAACATCTACATGAGGCCATCTCTTTAAGACTGGGAGAGGTGGTTGTTTTATCCAAAGTAGAGAAACCAAGAACGAGAGTCAAGAAAAAATGAACAAAGTATATGCTCCAAAGAACAATATAAAAATCTCAGAAAAAGACCACAATGAATTGGTAATAAGTTATTTACGTGATAAAGAGTTCAAAAATAACAGTCATACAGATGCTCACTAAATTCAGGAGAACAAAGCATGAATAAAGTGAGAATTTCAATGAAGAAATAAAAGATGTAAGAAAGCACCAAAGAGAAATCACAGAGATGAAGAATATAATAACTGAATAATACACTAGAGGGGTTCAACAGCAGACTGTGTGAAGGAGGAAAAACATCAGTAAACTCAAACACAGGGCAGTGGAACTCACCCAATCAGAGCAACATTAAGAAAAAAGAATGAAAAAGACTGAAGACAGCCTAGGGGACTTATGAAACAATAACAAGTAGACTGACACTGGCACTATAATAGTCCTAGGGGAGAAGAGAGAGAATGGGGCAGACAACTCATTTGGAGAAATAATGGCTGAACATTTCCCTAACATGTGAAGGAAACAGACATTCAGATCCAGGAGACACAGAGAATTCCACATAAGATGGTCCAAAGAAACCCGTACCACAACACATTATAATTAAAGTGTCAAAAGTTAAAGACAAGGAATTTTATAGGCAACAAGAGAATAACAGTTTGTTTTTATACAAGGGAAGTCCCATTAAGACTTAAAGCAGAGTTTACAGCAGAAACTTTGCAGTCCAGAGGGAGTGGCACAATATATTTAACTCGAAGAGAAAAACTGCCAACTAAAAATATACTACCTGACATAGCTGTCCTTCAGAATTGAAAGAGACAGAAAGACTTCACCACACAATCAAAAGTTAAAAGAAAGACTTCATCTCCACTAGAACAGCCTGACAAGAAATTCCAGGAACTTCTTCAAGTTGAGTTAAAAAGGCACCAATCAATAATAGGAAAACATAAGAAAGTATAAATCCCACTGGTAAAGGCAAATACAGAGTACAATTCAGAATAATTTAATGTTGTACAGGTGGTGGGTTAATTACATATAATCATAGTATGAAAGTTAAAAGACAAAAGCAGGGGTGCCTGGGTGGCTTAGTCAGTTAAGCGTCCGGCTTTCGCTTAGGTCATGATCTCGCGGTTTGTGGGTTCGAGCCCCGCGTCGGGCTCTGTGCTGATTGCCAGCTCAGAGCCTGGAGCCTGTTTCAGTCTGTGACTCCCTCTCTCTCTGACCCTCCCCTGCTCACGCTGTCTCTATCTCTCCTAGAGATAAATAAAACATTTAAAAAAAAAAAGACAAAAGTAATGAAAACAACTATATAATAATTTGTTAACAGACAAAAGAAAAAGATGTTAAGTTGTAACATCAAAAACAAACATGGGGATAGGGAGGAATAAAAATGTTAAGCTTTAGAAGGCATTCAAACTATAATCAACTTAAAATATTCTAAGTTGTTTTGTGAAAGCCTCATGGTAATCACAAAGCAAAACTATAGTAGATACAGCAAAGATAAAGCAATCTAAGCATACCACTACTAAAAATCATCAAATCACAAAGGAAGAAAGCAAGAGAAAAACAAAGGAATTACAAAATACCCAGAAAACAATGAACAAAATGACAGTAATACCTATCAATAATTACTTTAAATGTAAATGGACAAAATTCTCCAATTCAAAGATATAGGGTGGCTGATGAATAAAAAAAACAAGACCTACCTATGCACTGCCTACAATAGACTCACTTCAGATTTAAGGACACACAAAGACTAAAAGTAAAGGGATAGAAAAAGATATTCCATGCAAACAGAAACCAAAAGAAATCTGAGATACCTATACATAATAGGCTTTAAGACAAAGACTGCAGTAAGAGACAAAGAATGCCATTATATAATGATAAAGGTGTCGATTCAGCAAGAGGACATATTTGTAAATGTTTATGCACACCTCATAGGAAAACCTAAATATATAAAGCAAATATTAACAGATCTAAATGGAGAAATGTACAGCAATACAATACAGTAGCAGACTTTAATACCCTACTTTCTTTAAAGGATAGATGATGTAGACATTAAATCATAAGGAAACACTGGCCTTAAATGGCACATTAGACCAGATGGACTTAAAAGATATTTAAAACACATTCTACCCAAAAGCAACATAATGTACATTCTTCTCAAGTGCATATGGGAATATTCTCCAGGATAGATCATACATTAGGCCATAAGTCTTAATAAATTTAAGAAGACTGAAATCATATCAAGCATCTTTCCTGATCACAATGGAATGAAACTCGTTATCAATGACAAGAACAAAACTAGAACATTCATGTATATGTGACGTTTAAACAACATGCTACTGAACAATCAATGGGTCAAAGAAGAAATCAAAAGAAATTTTAAAAAATGAAAACAGAAACACTACATACCAAAACCTGTAAGATGCAGTGAGGGCGTTCACAGAGACAAAAACCTACCTTACATAACAGGAAAGATCTTAAATTAGCAGCCTAACTTTGTACTTCAATGTTTTCAAGGAAAAGAACAAATGAAGCTCAAAGTAAGGAGAAGGAAGGAAAAAAAGAACAGAGCAGAAATAAAATAAAAGAAGTTAAGAGACCAAAAAGACAACAGATAATATCAAAGAAACTAAGAGCTGGGTGCTTGTTTTTTTTTTTTTTTTTTTTTTTAAGAGAAAGCAAAATAGTTAAACCTTAAGCTAAACTAAGAAAAAAGAGAGGACTTAAATAAAATCAGAAGTGAAACCTTGTAACTGATACTACAGAAATACAAAGGATCATAAGAGACCATTATGAAGTGATATGTACATACAAACTGGACAAACTAAAAGAAATGCAAAAATCCTAGAAACATACAATCTACCAAGACTAAATTATGAAGAAGTAGAGAATATGAACAGACCAATAAGTGAGTAAGGAAATTGAATCAGTAATCCAAAACCTCCAGCAAAGGAAAACCCAGTATCAGATGGCCTCACTGGTGAGTTCTACTACACATTTAAATAATTATTATCAATCCTTCTGAAATGCTTCCAAAAAATATGTGAGACAGAAACCCTTCCAAACTGATTGTATGAAGTTGTAGGAGGCCTGGACAACCCCGATATCAAAACCAGGCAAAGATGCCACACACACACACACACACACACACACACACACACACACACACACTACAGGCCACTTTCCCTGATAAGCATAGATGCAAAAATCATGAAAAAATTTGCAAACCAAATTCAGCAATACTATAAAAGATTCATACACTGTGGTCAAGAGGGATTTATTCCAGGGATACAAGGATGGTACATCTATGTATCAATCAATATGGTACACCACATTAAGAAAGTGAGGGATATAAGTCATATGATCATCTCAATATACATAGAAAAGGCATCTGACACAATTCAATATTCATTTATGATAAAAACTCTCAACAAAACATGCATAGAGAGAATGTCCCTCAACCAAGCAAAGGTCACATGTGACAAGTCTACAGCTAATAATATACTCAATGGGGAAAAGCTAAAAGCTTTTTTCTCAGATGAGACAAGGATGCCCACTCTTGTCACTTTTATTCAATGTAATACTTGGAAGTCCTACCTGGGGCAACTAGGCAAGAATAAGAAGTAAAAGGCATCCAAATTGGACAGGAAGAAATAAAACTGTCACTATTTACAGATAACATGATTTGATATGTAGAAAACCCTGAAGGATCACAAAAAGTTTAGAACTAATCACCATTTCAGTGAAGTTGCAGGATACAAAATCAATACCCCCAATCAGCTGCACTTGTATGTGCTAAAAATGAACTACCTGCAAGAGAAATTAAGTAAACAAACCCATCTACAATTGCATCAAAAAGAACGAAATACCTCGGAGTAAATTTAACTAAGGAGGTGAAAGACCTGTACACTGAAAACGATAAGGCCTTGATGGAAAAAACTGAAGATGACACAAATCCAGGGAAAGATATTCTATGCTTATGAATTGAAAAAATTAAGATTGTTAAAATATGTAGAATGTCTATATGACACAAAGCACTTTATAGTTTCAATGCAATCCCTATCAAAATTCTAATAGCATATTTTTGCAGAATAAACAACCTAAAATTTGCTGTATGGAACCACAAAAGATCCTGAATAGATAAAACAATCTTAAAAACAAAGCAGGAGGCAACATGGTTCCTGAATTCAAATTCTATTACAAAGCTACAGCACCCCAAACAGTATGATATTGGTATAAATAGAGATACACAGATAAATGAACAGAATAGGGAGACTCCAGAAAGAAGCCCATCGATATATGGTCAATTAAATTATGACAAAGGAATCAAGGGACAGTGGGAAAGGGACAGTCTTTTCAATAGTGGGTGTTGGGAAGACAGCCACACACAGAAGAATGGAACTAGACCAGTATCTTACACCATACACAAAAGTTAACTCCTTATGGACTCAAGAACATATGAGCTGGGTGGCTCAGTTGGTTACGCACCAGACTCTTGAATTCAGCTCAGGCAGTGATCTCGTGGTGATCACGGTGTGCTGAGTGTGGGGTCTGCTTGGGATTCTCTCTCCCTTTCCCACTCATGCTCATACTCTTTCCCTCTCTAAACAAATAAACATTTAAAAACAAAAAAGAGCATAAGAGCTGAAACCATAAAACCCTTAGAAAAACATAGGTGGTAAACTTTCTGAAGTTACTCTTGGCAATGATTTTTTTGCCTGACACCAAAAGTAAAGGCAACAAAAGCAAAAATAAACAAGTGGGACTGCTTCAAACTAAAAAGCTCCTGCACAGCAAAGGAGAACAGAAGCAAAATGAAAAGGTAACCTACCAAATAGAAGAAAGTATTTGCAAATCATATATCTGATAAGATGTGAATATCCGAAATATATAAATAACTCATGAAGCTCAAGCAAACAAAAAATAATAAAATAAAGAATTCAATTTAAAAATGAGCAGAGAATTTGAATAGACATTTCATCAAAGACGACATACAGATAGCCAAAAGATACATGAAAAAGTCTGGATGTCATCCAAAATCAAGGAAATGCAAATCAAAACCACAATGAGATATCACTGCACAATGGGTATCATTTAAAAAGAGAAGAAATAACATGTATTGGTGAGGATGTGGAGAAAAGAAAGCCCTTGTGCGCTGCTGGTTGGAATGTAAACTGCTGCAGCCACTATGGTAAGTAACATGGAGGTTTTTCAAAAATTAAAAATATAACACATAAGTATGCAATTCCACATACAGATATTAACTCAAAGGAAACAAAAACACTAATTCAAAAGTAAAATGAAACTATATGTTCACTGCAGCATTATTTAAAATAGGCTGATTCCATGTTTGGGCTAAGTGTTTACCAATGAATGGATAAAGAAAATGTGGCATGCATGCGCATGCACATGCGCGCACACACACACAGGAATATTATTCAGCCATAAAAAAGGAGACCTCAATTGAGGACATTATGCTAAGTGAAATAAGTCAGAATAATGCAAATGTTATATGAACTCAGTCTATGTGGAATGTAAAGAAAACAAATAAACAAAAAAACCCTGAATTCATTGATATAGGGAACAGATTGGTGGTTGTCCAGGTACAAGGTAGGCAAAAGGTAGTCAAAAGATACAAACATGGAGTTCTAAAAAAAAAGTCCTGGAAATGTAACAAACAGCATGATGACTATAGGCTCATAATACTGTATTGTATAATTTGTAAGTTGATCAGAGAGTTTATTTCAAAAGTTCTCATTAAAAGAAAAAAGATNGAATCATTATGTACACCTGAGATGATAGGTCAGTTACAACTCAACAAAGATGATAGACACTCACAGATATATGCATAGATCTCAGCAGTGTGTTTAACTATTATTGAGAGAGCCAAACCCCAACCCCTCATTATTCCCCTGTCTTCAGGACTCCCCCTTTCCGAGCAGGCCTGGCACCTATGGCTGTCCTGTAAGCATCAGCGTGACAGTTCTCCCCATGCCTCCAGCACCATGTCCTCTCCCATGAGGCTAATGGCTTGAAAACTGAAGTTTCTCCCAAAGATCTGGCAATTTATTTGGTTCAGTATACAAAGTTTTTTCTCCTCACCACCCCATTTTTTTAACCTACTTATTTTGGGGAACAGATTCAGAAAGGTACAAAAATATAACAAATAATCTGCCACCTGGAATTGACAAATATTAACATTTTAAAAATGTTTGCTTTGTCTTTTAAAAAGAGGTTTAGGAACAAAGAAAAACATTCCAACTCAGTGAAGACTGCTGAGCCAAGTTAAACAGCGCTCACTGTGTTTTCAGACTGCGTCCAGAGTGTTCTTGGATTCCTCCATAGGGCCTGTGGGGTTTGGCAAGGAGAGGGCGGGAAACCAAGAGACCAAGAGGCAGAGTTTGAGGATCCCACCTCTGTTTTCCCTCAGCACCTCACCGTCTATGTTTCACAGCAGATTTCATTTGAAAAAAGAGATTCCACTCAACTAACCAACATATGGGAGAGGCTTTACAGAAAGCAAAGGCAATGGAATAAAGTTGATATGGATTATTTCTGACTATGGGCAGAAGGAGGAGAGAGGAGGGAAGAAGTTGTTATATTTTCATCGTTTACAACATAAACGTAATGAGACGTGAACATTTTCTCTCAGAGACGAACTCAGCCTCTCCACAAATACTCAGTTCTTTGAAGAGATTGTGTTTCTGCCACATCAGACGAGTCAACCCCAGGAGTCTACCTAAAAAAATGGATAGGATACTGGACCACTTTGACTTACAAGGTAACTTTTTAAAATAGGAATCACTTCCTGAAAACACCTCAGTAGGCACAGAACTGTATTCAAGTTTGCTAACAACATCCTATTTTCACCATGTCTAAACCTAATTGCTGTTCTGCATGCAAGACTAGTGAAGAGAACAGCAAAGTCTCTTCTGGGTACATTCTAGAGCCCCTGGTGTGTCGCAGCTCCCTGACAGGGTTCTACAGTATTATACTTCTCCTGTCCACGAAGACTTGGTTTTAACTTCTCTGTCACAAATGCAGAGAACGGTAATGTAATCGTGGTTTCCTAGCCAGGCTAGAAAAGGTTGCCATTGCATTGGGAAATGACTAAGCTACTTTTGCTTTTTGTCTTCTGCTATAGGAGTCAGAAAAACATAAGGTATTATTTTAAATATGGTTAGAAATCCACCAATAATAAAGAGAGCTCCAGGAAAAACCATCCTATTTATTTAAAATCACCATTCTCTTTTCTTCTGGACAAGTGCATGTTTCAGAGACTTTTGACAATGTGAGCTGAAGGCATTCTGAATTGGTGAGGTGGTCTTCTCCCACACTCCTCTATGAGAAATTTGGGGCTCTGGCCTGTGCTTGGTCTAGATAGCCAGCAGATGGCAGTGAAGAGCAACCACCACTTAAAAAAAAAGTCCTCTACAGCAAAGACCAAAATCTCACCAACCCTTTGCAGCATTTTATATTCAGACCACAGAGTGGTAAACAGCATCCTTCTTTTGGCCCATGTCTTGAAACCAGGGGATGGGTAGATCTAGTCCATGAGTACATGAATATCAACACAGATCTAGAGGACACTGCTTATTTTCCATTAGTTCACCCAGTGGTTGAGTACCTGGACTGATTTATATGCCAGCCCTGGCCCCTCCAGCCGTGACCATGGGAAGCTATTTAATCTTTCAAATCTTCAGTGTCCCTGTCTGTGAAGTGGAGAGAATATCAGCACTCATACTTTACGTCACTGTTAGGAGGAATTACTGTAATCATATATTTAAACATCTGACCCAGTGTCTGGCACTTAGGAAATTAATAAATCTGAGTTATCTTAACCAGCAAGTGCCTATTAGTCTCAGTGGAATGCACCTTACTGTATGTGCAGTCCAATTCCAGCCCCAGGAAGGTGAACACCAGGAGATACAAAGAAGTTGCTGTTACTTCCTTGTGTTACATCTTAGGTGCTGTTGTTGTTTTGATGTGCTAGCACCACAGGCTGGTGGAAGGAGAGGCTCTGGTCCACCACACAAAGACAGAAAAAACTATTTGGGGAATAAAATGATCTTTTCCCCAAATTATTTAGTCCAAGAAGGGAAGACAGTGTGTGTGTGGGTGGGGGTATTTATTTGTGTTCTTAAATCCAGTGCTCCTAGGCCTAATATACAGCAAAGGGCCAAGAGCAGTTGCTCAGTTCTCATTGTGCATCATAATCTACAAGAAAAGGATTTTTTAAACGTTTTATTTTATTTTTATTTTGAGAGAGTGTGTGAGCAGAGGAGGGGCAGGGAGAGAGAGAGAGAGAGAGAGACAGATAATCCCTAGCAGGCTACATGAAAAGTGTCTTTTAAAATATGGATGCCTGAATCCCAACCAACCAGAAATTCCTCTTGGTTGGTCTGGAGTGGGGTTAGGCATAGGTATTTTTAGCTCCCCAGGGTGGAACTGCTTGTTGAGAATCACTACCAAGAGGTTCCAAGCTAGCGCATGTTATTAGACTTAGTCCCTTTGTTGAAAATTCAGATTTCCAGCTGCATCAGCAGCTGGTTCTAATGCAGTGGTTTTCAGTCACAGGTTGGAAAACTCTACCCTAGGAGATTAGAGAGTCCAAGTCTGATGACCAAGAGGCAAAAAGAAAGTGCAATGAGGAGAAGTCAATTACGAGTCAAACAAGCCAGCTGTGTAAGTAGACAGGCATGGTCCTCACTGGCATTACCCAGGCCTATGCCCAGAATCATACATATAAGCCGGAATGTTCACAACGACTCAGGAGGAGGCCCCATGGACAGCACCAGGCCCTAAACAGAGACAGTAAATATCTGTTAAATAAATGAGGAAATTACAGCACTGACCACGTACATTAATTGCCCAAAGTCCCAGAGTGAGCCTGCAACAGAGAACGAAACTGAGGATCTGGGCAGTCCAAGTCTGAAGCAAACATTCTTTCCCACAAAGGTAATGCCCTTCTCTATGGATATGCTTCCAGGACATGGTACCAATAATTTGACAAGATATGGTGATGGCTTTCTCCTATTAACCTAACCTTATTAAAGATGCACTCCTAAGGAGCACCCTCAGTAAAGAGGTAAAAGGTAATAAAATAAAATACTCACAAGAGAGAATTCACTCAGTTGGAGGGAATGTAGGGAGAGTATGTGTACATGACAGCAGGGACCTCTGATACCCTATGACTCATCTTAGGAGGAAGTGGCTGAGGCCACCAAGGGAGTCTGGAGCAGGCCAGGGACTCCTGATGTCCTAAGGGTAATGCTGAAGGCAGAGTTTGGGAATGTGAGGAAATAAGGGGGAGGGAAGATGTGCATTTCCCAGGGATTCGTGAGCATGGATGACTGAGTGACAGGCCTGGCATTATGATTTGCAGAGCTCAACACAAAATGCAAACAGGGGACCCCTTGTTAAAACAAAATGATTAAGAATTTCAAAGATGGCCCTAGAAAAGCACTTAACCAAGCACGGAGCCCTTCTGAGCAGGAGGCCCGGTGACCACACCGATCTCATGCCTGGGAGCTGCCGTGCCTGGAGACCCCCGGTTAAGAATTAAATGGAATCCTGCAGAGCACTTAGTCACAAAGGCCTCCATGGACACAGGGAGCTGCTGCATGAGCTGTCGGGCCTTGCAGACAGGGGCTGGACAGGGGCTAGTCCTAAATTAGTCTGCAGGCTTCCTGCAGCAGTAAGGACTCACGGCCTGCTGCTCATGTCTGCGAGGGTTCTCTGCCTGAGAATTCCAAGAGAATTCATAATGAAAGTTACGCTTTACCAAACCTTTGGCTTTTGCAAAATTCGTTCCATCAGATCCCAAATCCTGCGGCCATAGGAACTCTGAAGGATCCACACAGCCTAACAGGACCTCTGAAGGCAGCAACACAGGATCAAACCCACACAGCAAAGGAACACCCAGGCTGGTTTTCATCCAAGACACGTTCAGGAAGAGTGTTCACAGGGGATTTACTATCAGAACAAACCAGACAGTCAGCTTCTGCTCGTCTGACAGCACATTCCACCTCTTTTGAGTCTGAACAAACAATACTGCACATGTCCCCTGGCGCCCTATTTCACCACCCCCACCTTCTGCGTCCACTTAGTCTCCTGTAGCACCTCCACTTCCTCAGCGGAACAAGAGTGAAGCAGGTGGCCTGGCCCCAAGGACAATGGTGAGCAGGCAGGGGGAGGTGTGACAGAGGCGGGTAAGAAAGCCAGCCAAGGAACCAGCAGAACAAAAGAAGGTGCGTTCTCTGTCTCTACTGTAAAACAGGGTGAACGCAGATTTGAGAATTGGTCTCTTGAATATTCTATACCAGGTCTGCTCAGCCATAGCACTGTTAACAGTGACTGCTGGAGAGTTCTTCCTCATGGTGGTGACCATTGCAACGTGTCGCTATAAGGTGTTCAGGAGTGTCTCCGGGCCCTACTCAGATATGCCGGTAGCACTCCACAGTTGTGACAACCAAAAGCATCTCCAAACAATGCCAGCTATCCTGTAGCAGACAGAATCAGCCATGACTGAGAACCATTTAACTCTAGGATCCTCACTGTACTCCGAGGAAGACAAATGGCATTAAGAATAGTGGGGAAGAATAACCAGGACTCCCACCTTCAATCCTATCCTTCACCCTTCCCTCTGTGCTGCATAACAGGGTGACCTATCTGAGGTGATGGCCACCCTAAACTATTCCCGGATCTCCCATCACTGGTCTTTAAGGGCTTAAGCTTGAATACAGCGACTGACCAAAGAAAGGAACCAAGCTCTGTCTGACCCTCTGTGTCCTGGTCACTTGTGCTCCTTCCCAAGGCTCTGCGCCCGTCACTCACATAACACACTCTTCTTTCCTTCATCGGCAGCTGTTTCCAGGGCACCTGCAGGTGCCAGGCATGGTTTTAAGCCCTTAGGAAGCATCAGTGAACAAAAATTTCCTGCTCTTGTGGAAACACAACAGCAATAAACATAATAGGCAAATTTTATTGTTTGTTACAAGGTGAGAAGGAGATCTGGCAGAAGAGGGTGGGGAGTGCCTGGGGGAGTAGAGGCCGAGTGGGTTTCAATTTTAAAGAAGACATCACGACAGGTTCGTTTGAGCGAAGTCCTGAAGAGGAGGGCAGTCGTCAGGCAGATCCCTGGGGAGAGTGTTGCAGGCAGAGGGAACAGCCTGGGAGCTCAGAGATCACCGGAGACGGTGGTATCCAGGGCAGAGAGCAGGATGGAAGGAGGAGGGCATGAGGGGGAGGAGCTGATAGCCATCCTGAGGACTCTCACTCTTTTTTCGAGGTGAATAATATGATTTGGCTCTTGTAAAATCTTTTTAAGTTTATTTATTTATTTTGAGAGAGAGAGAAAGTGCAAGTCAGGGAGGGGCAGAGAGAAAGAGAGAATCCTAAGCAGACCCGGCTCTGTCGGTGTGGAGCCTGACACAGGGCTCAAACCCATGAACCATGAGATCATCATCTGAGCTGAAGTCGGACGCTTAACTGACTGAGCCATCCAGGTGAGCCTGGCTCACGTAAATTTTGAACAATCTCTCTAGCTGCTATTCTGACAATAATGCTTGAAACAGGGAAGTATAAAGCAACTGCAGCAATCTATGTCAATGACAGTGGTTCTGACCACCAAAAGATCAGCAGAGGTGAGGACAAGTCTATGAAGGGTTATCTTGTAAGGGGACTTGGGCCTCCAACTCTTGCTTAATGCTGAAGTAATGCTGCCTGACTTAATACAATACATCTCTGGAACTGGAGTTTATATTTATAGTTAAAATAAATACACAAAAACTCCGAAATAAAATGCCTGAAACATGCTTTTTAGATGAGCTAATCCAGTTGCTAGGCATGTATCTGACACTTAGTAAACGCTTAATAAATGTTTATTGAATGAGTACATATATAATATATCTTATACTGTGTGAATAATTACCATATTCCTTTAGACATAATCATTAACAACCACTAAATCGAGGTATTTTATTACCACTAATGTAATTCATTTCGGTTCCCTTGCTTTAATCATTAGTTTTGGCTTTTATGTTATCGCTGTATGTCATTTAAGCTTCATTATTTTATGCAGATCATAAATATGTTTTAAAAATGATCTGACGCAAAATGCATTGTCAAGTTTAAAGTGAGCTAGGACTTAGAGCCTGAATCCTACAATTAGCTGGATGTCAATGACTGACCTCACTGCATTCATCCAAAAGGTGAGAGTCCTACATCCTGATATCCAATGTCTCTACCAGCCTTCAAATTCCAGGATTTTTCACTGAAAAACATATTGGGGGTTCCACTATCCTATATATCTGAGATTCCTTGGGGGTAAGGTGCACTTTGAACTGTGGAATTCAGAAAATTTTGGATTTTGGACTCATGTAATACATCCAATGGGGCCTGGGGCAGCACCTTGAAATCAAATATTTTCTGCAGTGATGTGTAAGAATACTCACATATGAAGACAAAGAGCCTTATTTACCTTCAGGTCAAGATTCACTGCTAAATTAGTTACTAAAAGTATTTTAGAGAAAAAAATATACCTACACCATATACAAAAATTAACTCAAGGGGCACTTGGGTGGCTCAGTCAGGTAAGCATCTGACTTCAGCTCAGGTCATGATCTCACAGTTCATAAGTTCCAGCCCCAAATCTGGTGAGCTTCAGCCCCAGCTCAGGTGAGCACGAGCAATGCTTCAAGTGAACATTAGCCCCACTTAGGTTGAGCCCTGCTTCTCTCTCCATCCTCTCTTTCTCTGACCCTTGTGAGATTCTCTTTCTCCTTCTCTCTGCCCCTCACTTGCTTATAGCCTCTCTTTAAAAAAAAAAAAAAAACTCAAAATGGATCGAAGACCTAAACATAAAAGCTAAAACCATAAAATATTGTAAGAAAATATGGGAGGGACTTCATGATATACGATCTTTGACAATGATTTTTTGGATATGAAACCAAAAGCATAGGTAACCAAAAAAATTGGACATCAAATTAAAACTTTTGTGCATCATAGAACACAAACAACATAGTGAAAAGGCAATTTATGGCATGGGAAAAATATTTGCAAACCATGTACCTGATAAAGGAATAATATTCAGAATATATAAAGAACTCTCAAGATATGACAACAAAATACTGAACAACCAGATTTTAAACTGGGCAAAAGACTTGAACAGAAATTTCCAAAGATGACATATAAATGGCCAACAGGCTTATGAAAAAATGCCCAACATCATTAATCACTGGGAAAATGCATATCAAAACCATGATGACATAACACTTCATACCTCTTGGAATGGCTGGTTTGGCAAGGACTAAAGAAATTGGAACTCTGTACCATGCTAGTAGGAATGTAAAATAGTGCAGCTGCTATGGAAAACAGTATGGCAGTTTCTCAAAAAACTTAAAAATAGAAATACCATATGATCCAGTAATTCTACTTCTAGATATATATTCAAAGGAATTGAATATAGGGTCTCAAAGAAATATCTCTGCATCCATGTTCATCACAGTATTATTTAAATAGCCAAAAGTGGAAGCAAGTATCCCTCACAGATGAATGCATAAATAAAATGTAGTTTATACAACAGAATATTATTCAGCCTTAGGAAATTCTGGCCCATGCTACAATAAGAGTGAACCCTGAAGACATAATGCTAAGTTAGTCAGTCATCAAAGAGCACAACAAACAGCCCAGTGGAGATATAGCATAAAAGGAGCAACTAGAAGAATGCCTGGGGTATACAGGAAGGATATTTGCTTACTAATCTCACAGCATGCTGAAGGGGCAAGGACCATTGGGAGATTGGGAGACTTCTCCAAGAACACAGGTGCTGACAGGTGCTATTCCTCACATCCATCCCCAAACTAGACACATGGGAACCTGCAGGAACCAGCACAGCACCAACATTCCTACCTACCTTGCTTAACACTGAACCCTACCCTGTGTTCCCTTGTGGATATTACCGCTCCAGATAGGCCTCATCTCCAGGTTCCCTTCCACAGCAGACCCATGCAGACCTTGCTAACACCACACACTCCACTCCCATGCTCTCCTGAAGTTCACTGCTACTGTATCTCTGGTAAATGCCTGGTCTGACTCAACTCAAGCCCAAGGAAGACCCAGACAGGTCCACTGACAACATAAGGGACAAACACTGCCCACAACAAGCAAAGAGGCCCATTGCAGATGACAAAAATAAAGGCAAAAGTGGCTCAGCCAGATCAGCAGGGCACATACAACAACATGGGAGACACCCATGAAGTTCCAGGTTCTGATGAACAGGGGACATTGAACTTCAGGGTACTAAGGACATCTTTCTCATAAGGCCATCACTTCCCTTTTTTTTTTAAATGTTTTATTTATTTTTGAGAGAGAAATAGAGACAGCATGAGCAGGGGAGGGTCAGAGAGAGAGGGAGACACAGAATCTGAAACAGGCTCCAGGCTCTGAGCTGTCAGCACAGAGCCTGATACGGGGCTTGAACCCACGAAATATGAGATCATGACCTGAGCCAAAGTCGGATGCTCAACCGACTGAATCATGAAGGAGGCCCGAGGCCACCACTTTCAAGAACAGGAGACACAGCTGACATTCCTAACACAGAGAAACAGACAAACAGGGAGACAAAATGAGGACACAGAGGAGTATGTCCCAAATGAAAGAACAGAACAAAATCACAGCAAAAGAGCTAAATGAAATGGTGATAAGTAATATGCCTGATAGAGAATTTTAAGTAAATGTCACAAAGATACTCACTGGACTTGAGAAAAGAATGGAGGACCTCAGTGAGACCCTTAAAGAGATAAAAACAAAAAAAGAACCAATCAGAGATGAAGGACTCAATAACTAAAATTAAAAATACACTAGACAAAATAAACAACAGACTAGAGGAGGCAGAAGAATGGATCAGCAATCTGGAGGACAAAGTAATAGAAAGCAATCAGGTTGAATGGGAGAAAGAAAAAAAAATAAATGAAAATAATCTTTAGGGAACTCAATGACACCATCAAGCATAATAATATTTGCATTATAGATCCCAGACAGATAAAAGGGAGAAAAGGGGACAGAAAATTTAAGTGAAGAAGTAATAGGTGAAAACATCCTGAATTTAGAAGAAGAAACAGAAATCCAGATCCAGGAGGCACAGAGAGCCCCCAACAAAATCAACCCAAGGAGGTCCACACCAAGACATATTGTAATTAAAATGGTGAAAAGCAGTGATAAAGAGAGAATTTTAAAAGCAGCAAGAGAGGGATGCCTGGGTGGCTCAAGTTGGTTGATTTTGACTAAAGTCATGATCCCAGGGTTGTGGGATTAAGCCCTGTGTTGGGCTTTGGGCTGAGTGTCCAGCCTGCTTAAGATCTTTCTCTCTCTCCCTCCCTCCTCCTCTGCCCCTCCCCTGCTTGCACTCCCTCTCTCTCTCACTGAAATAAACGAACAAACAAAAAAAGTAAAAAACAGAAAAGCAAACAGTTACATACAAGAGAAACTCCATAAGACTATAAGCTAATTTTTCAGAAGAAACTTTGCAGGCCATAAGAGAGCATCATGATATAGTCAAAGTGATGAAGGAAAAAAAAATCCTACAGCTAAAAATATCCTATCCAGCAAAGCTATCATTCAAAATGAAGAAGAGAGCTGGGGTGCCTGAGTGGTTCAGTTGGTTAAGCATCTGGCTTCAGCTCAGGTCATGACTCACAGTTTGTGAGTTCAAATCCCACCTCAGTCTCCATGGTGACAGCTCAGAATCTAGAGCCTGCTTCAGATTCTGTGTCTTCCTCTCTCTCTGCACCTTACCCATTCACACTCTGTCTCTCATTCTCAAAAATAAATAAACATTAATTATTTTTAAATGAAGGAAGTTAAAAGAATTTACAACCACTAAACCAGTCCTACAGGAAATATTAAAGGGAAATGACTGGAAAGACCATAAGTAGTAGTATAAAGAGTAGGAAACAAAAGGAGTAAAATTAAGTAGATCTATAAAAATTCAGCCAAGAGATTCACAAAATAAATGAATGTAAAGTATGAAACAATACACCTAAAACCTGAGGGGAGGGGAGGAGTAAATAATGGATTCAAGTTTAAGTAACAATCACCTTAATATAGATTGCTCTATGCATCAAATGTTATGTACAAACCTAATGGTAACCACAAATCAAAAAACAGTAGGGGCGCCTGGGTGGCTATGTTGGTTGAGCATTTGACCCGGCTCAGGTCATGATCTAGCAGCTGATGAGTTCAAGCCCCACGTTGGGCTCTGTGCTGACAGCACAGAACCTGAAGCCTGCTTAGGAGTCTGTCCTCTCTCTGCCCCTCCCCCGCTCATGCGTGCGCGCTTTCTCTCTCTCTGTCTCTGTCTCAAAAATAAACATCTAAAAAAATAATTTAAAAACCCAGTAATAGACATGCAAAAAAAAAAGAGAAAGGAATCCAAGTGTATCAGTAAAGAAAGCCAACAAACTGTGAGAGAAAAGAGCAAGAGAAGAAAGAAACAGAGAAGAATTACTAAAACCATCCTAAAACAAGTAATAAAATGGCATCATGTACATACCTATCAGTAATTACTTTGAATGTAAACAGACTAAACACTGCAATCAAAATACATAAGGTGATGGAATGGATAAAAAGCAAGACATATCTATATACTGCCTATAAAAGACTTGTTTCAAACTTAAAGAAATATGCAGCTTGAAAGGGAAGGATGGAAAAGCATTTATCCTACAAATGGGAGTGAAAAGAAAGCTGAGGTAGCTTTAAATCCTTTAAAACAAAGACTATGAGGGGTGCCTGGGTCAGTCAGTTAAGCATCCCACTTTGGCTCAGGTCATGACTTCATTATTTGTGAATTCAAGCCCCATGTCAGTTCGAGCTGTGCTGACAGCTCAGAGCCTGGAGCCTGCTTCAAATTCTGTGTATCCCTCTCTCTCTACCCCTCTCCTGCTCACTCTTTTTCTCTCTCTCTCTCAAAAATAAAAATGAACATTAAAAAAAAATTTTTAAGGGGCGCCTGGGTGGCTTAGTCGGTTAAGTGTCCAACTTTCTCTTAGGTCATGATCTCGCGGTTCGTGGGTTCGAGCCCCGTGTCGGGCTCTGTGCTGACTGCCAGCTCAGAGCCTGAAGCCTGTTTCAGAGTCTGTGACTCGCTCTCTCTCTGACCCTCCCCTGCTCACACTGTCTCTCTCTCTCTCTCTCCTAGAAATAAATAAAACATTAAAAAAAATTTTTTTTACATAAAGACTGTAAAAGAGACAAAGAAGACACTAAATAGTCATTAAGGGCACAATTCAAAAAGAAGATGTAACAGTTATAAATATTTATGTACCCAACATTAAAGTACCCAAATACATAAAGCAGCTAATGATAAACATAAAGGAAATAATTGAGAGTAATACAGTAACAGTAAGGGACTTTAACATACCACTTACATCAATGGACAGATCATTCTAACAAAAAAATCAACAAGGAAAAAGGTGGCTTTGAATGACACATTGGGCCAGATGGATCTAACATAATATTCAGAACATTCCATCTTAAAACTACAGAATACACATTCTCTTGAAGTGCATATAGAACAGTTTCCAGAATAGATCACATAATAGGGCACAAAACAAGTCTCAATAAATTCAAAAACAATAAAGTCATAGAATGCATCTTTTCTGCCCACAATTCTATGAAACTAGAAATCAACCACAAGAAAAAATCTATAAAGAACACAAATACAGGAAGGTTAAGTAACATGCTAGTAAACAATGAAGGGGTCAACAAGAAATCAAAGAAGAAATCAAAACATACATGGAAATAAATAAAAATGAAAACATATTGGTCCAAAATCTTTCGGATGGAGCAAAAAGCAGCAAAAGCTGTTCTAAGAAAGAAGTTTATAGCAATACAGGTCTACCTCAAAAAGCAAAAAACAAAACAAAACAAAACAAAAAACAAAAAAAAAACCCCTCAAATAAACAGCCTAACCTTACAGTTAAAGGAGCTAGAAAAAGAACAACAAAACAAAACCTTAGACCAGTAGAAGGAAGAAAATGATAGAAGAAATAAAATGAAACTAAATAAATGAAACTAAAAAAACAATAGAACAGATCAATGAAACCAGGAGCTGGTTCATTGAAAAGAGTAACAATATTGATTAACTTTTAGTCAGTCTCACCTCCCCACTCAACAAAAAAGAGAGGACTCAAATGAAAATCTTTTGAAGTTTGGTAGTACATAGTGGATTTCTGTTATAGCATTCTGAAAAGTGTGACAGGTGGGTCACCTGGGTGGCTCAGTTTGTTGTGCATCCAACTTTGGCTCAGGTCGTGATCTCATGGTTTATGAGTTCAAGTCCTACATTGGGCTTACTGCTGTCAGCACAGAGCCTGCTCCAAATCCTCTGTCCCCCTCTCTCTGCTCTCCCTCCACTTATATTCTCTCAAAAATAAGTAAGATGTTTAAAAAATAGTGAAGGCTTCATAAATGATGAATATTGAAAAAAAAGTGTTGTGAGAGGCAAAGGCACCACTGATGGGAGTGGAGGGGGAAGATACTACATGGACAAAATTTTTTATTTCAAGTAAGTACTTTAATGAGTAAAATATATAAATAAACAACATATTAACGCTTTGATTTCAGATATTACTGTTTATAGCAAGAACAAGTAAAAAAAAAAAAAAAGAAGAGATGTATTAAAATCAATTCAGGGGTGCCTGGGTATCTCACTTGGCTTAGCATTCAAGTTCAGCTCACATCATGATCTCATGGCTTGTGAGTTCAAGACCCACATCAGGCTCTGTGCTGACAGCTCAAAGCCTGAAGCTTGCTTCTAATTTTTTGTCTCCCTCTCTCTCTGCCCCTGTCTTTCTCTCAAAAATAAACAAACATTAAAATAAATTAATTAAATTTAAAGTAAAATATTGAGAAAATAAGAGTATTGGTAGGAAGCAGTGATTGTAAAAATCAAGAAGGTGGCAGGAAAATGGCTGCCATTTGAGGAATGGCACAGCTTCTAAAGGCTCCCTTGTGTTCAAACTGCAGCATGGTCTTTAAAATCCTTTGAAAGCACTTTATTACTTTTATTACTATTATTCCATTACTTCCATGGAAATATGGATCTTGTCTTACTGATGATCCATCTACAAATGCATGCATGCCAATCTCTCTCCAGATAAACTGTAAGCCCAGGCACCACAGGCCACATCTATGAGGTACAGGCACACTTCCTGTCTATCATGCACCACCTGTATTTGCTTTAACCTTGGTAAGGTCATGTATGTGGAAATCTGTTGAGACTGAAACAAAATGCAGGGTGCCCCTGACCGTCTTTCTTTGACCCTAGGGACAGGAGTTGGCCATGCAATCAATATAACCCCCAGTTACCTGGATGCTCATTCTGCACGGGCTTGTGAACTCTCCTTTGAGACCCCAAGGTCAGAGACTCAGTATCAGGTATGAAAGTACAAGGTAAATATGGCTTCTGCTCTACTATCCACTCTGGGAATTTATATCTCAATTATGTGATATAGTTTCTGAATGAGCTGGATAAAGTGCCAAAAAGAACGTCATTGCTGGTTTATGCTCACCAACATCTAGCCAGTTTATGGTCAGTAATCCCACCAAGTAAATTAACTCGTCTCTTATCTAAGTATATGATTTGTTTTCAGTTTACCTTGAAATATACACCAGTAAGTTTCATGATTCAAGGTCAAACATTTTTGGCTGCTTTACTAACACTTTTTACATTGCTCTAATGGGTGCTTGCTTGCTCATATCTGATTGAAGTATTTTTCTGAACAAAGTTATACTGGCACATGCACTATGACAGAGAACTTACGGGCTTCAACTGTCTCCTTGATAATGCACTGGTGTGGACACTAAATTTTACAACTGGCTATGTTGACCTCTGTGCTTGGTATTCAGAAATGCATCCAGTCAGGATCCTGAGCTTCCATAAGAAAGTAATAATCCAATCTCCAGATTAGCCTTTTGTATTTTTAAAAGGTATTTTAGGAAACTGGACTCTGGGGACATAGCAGAAGTACAAGATCCAGCTCACTTCCATATTGCTTAATTTTTAAGAAAGGTTTGGTTGACAACATTATTTAAGGATGGCCTGAAGAATAGGTAGTATTCTTCTCTCAGTCCTCTGGAATCTATCTCAGGCCAGCAGGGAGCTCTGAGCACCACCAGACAATTTGCCCTTTGAAGGAACCTCTGTGGCCACATTGCTGTAAGCCTGCATCGAGGGGCTTCATGGAATAACCTGGGGAGTAATGGTTCCCTTCAGGCCTTTTGAGGACTTTGGGTCTCCTGTCACAGAACACTCTCTAGGAAGATTCTCAGAAGATTTCTCTCTCATTTCAGCAGTGGGAGAAATTCACCTTCACCCGAGCAGTGAGTAAACTTTCATCTTGTGGACAGTTTAAGTCATGGTACTGAGCACCCCTCCCTCAGCACTGGCTGGAAGAACCAAGAGTTAGGTCTGGGGCCCCTCTGCAGCAAGTGAATAGAGCCTCCCCTCCATGTACTTAGAGTACCAACATTGTCTAGGACATCTTATCTTTTCTGTTTACATTTCCACTTCTCTCAAACCCAAATTCTTTATGTGTAACAATGAGATTATAAGCCTATCATTAGAATTTAAAAAGATGTATATAAACTGCTTTGGATTGCCTGGTACACATCTCAGTATATTGTAATAATAGCTGACATTTATTGAGTGCTGACTATACCATGACTTATTCTAAGCACTCTGTAAACGTTTGTAATCCTCACACAACTCTATGAGTTTGTTGCTAATATTATCCCGTTTTACAGATGAGGAAACTGAGACCCACAGGTTTTTAAACATTTGACTCAAATCTATCATAGGCAAAACTTGGATTTAAATCCAGGTCCCCAACCCTGATCCCAAGTTAACTTCTACTACTATGAGAGCTACAACTTTAAAGCTATTTTTTTGTTCTTGTTTTTCCCATCAATTATTTATGTACTTATTTTAAGAAGCTGGGTACAGTCTCATTTATGGTCACCAACTTATCCAGAATTTCCCAGTTTTATAATTCAAAGTCTCATTTCCCACGATATCACTCAGTGGTTTTCTCATTTTATTATTGATCTTTGTAGCAGGGCCATTGCTAGTACCCACAGATATCTTCACGTAAATGAAGAGAAAGAAGGGGTATCCATTTGTTTTTAACACACTTTTGATCTTGTATTCAATTCATTTATGTAAACTGCCTTAAATCTTTTCTGGAATAAATTGGGGTACAGAGAAACAAATATAAATACAGAACTTCACACTGTATTTAACACTTTTCGAATTATGGATCAATATTACTACATACATTACCTTTATATCCTTGTTCTGTCTCCCTGAGATCAATTTTGGTTATTGGTTTGAAATCAGTATCCCATAATCGAATACACCCATCTCGGCCACCAGTGGCAAAGCCTTCCTCACAAGCATACATGCTAAAGATTCCAGCCTGTTGAGGAAAGCAGATTACACTCAATACCTGAAGGATTCTAAATAGTCATTATAGTTGGATCCTTATGATTAAAACAAAAACAAAAACAAAGCAAAAGTAAAAACTTATTAAAATCCCTTGTTTTCTATTGAAATCCTGACAACAGAACAAGTAGTCATTTATAATATCTTTCATTTTGGCTAGAGTTAAAATTAATCATGATTACTACCAAAGCAAATCAGTTCAAATGCTCATTTACCATTACTAAACTGATGGCAATTTGAAAAAAAATACTATTCACTAATTCCTTGGTTAAAGTAGATATGAAGATCAAACTCCTTTATGTGACAATCTATTCTTATAAAGAAAAGACAACATTGGAGGCATTTCATAGAAATTGCTTCTCAAAAACAGGCAAAGATATGCAGGCTAGGAACACAAACACTTTTACTTGTACACTGATGGAAATGCATCTCAATGAGCTCAAAAAGGTCGCACTTGAGCCTAACTGAAAGCAAGTTACATTTGTGTTAATTTGTTAACCATTATATGAAGATGCTTTTTGTTCACATCTGAAATAGCTCCATAACCTGAAGATGCTTCTCCATAGGAAAATACTTAACCTGGTCTATTGAGAAGTGCTATAAGAATATACTGTTGACATCAGATCCAGTGTGAAGAGAAATGAGGTTACTAAGGCAGCTGCTTTTATGCATGGAGACAACTGCTGACCTCTGAATTGTTTTAAGATTTGTTTCTTTTTTCATTTTTTAAATATTTATTTATTTTTGAGAGAGAGAGAGCAAGTGGGGGACGGGCACAGAGAGAGAAAGACACAATCCGAAACAGAGCCTGATACGGGGCTCAAACTCACGGACCATGAGATCATGACCTGAGCCGAAGTCAGATACTTAACCAACTGAGCCACCCAGCTGCCCCAAGATTGTTTTCATAATTAGTGAAGCCAAGAAAATTGGTTCAACATACAAGACAATGAAAGATCTAAAATTTCACAGCTCTTTTACTAAGATGTGCTTAAACTTTTCTTTATATAAGAGTAATGGGGACCAATTTGGAGTCAATAAGCTACAGGTCTGGTGAGTTTCTAAAATTGTTTATAAACTTTCCATTTACTACAATAGGCTTTTGCTTTCACATCTTCTCATTCTTCTGAGCATTTTCATTTTATCATCTATAGATACAGCAATGTAACCATTATCACAGGTGTCAAAAGGGAGCAGAACGGTCAGAAGCAAAGCTTGCCTTTGTTCTTACAGAGCAGACCATCAAAAGAGAAGTATGTCACTTGTTTCCAGTTGCATTTTAAGAGCTTGTGATTTAAACTTAGAGGTTATGCTCACTCACTGAGTGAGGAAAATATACCCTTACTAACTCACTAATGTAAAAACAAAAGTTGTCTACACTCTTGCTATTCAACATAAGGGCCACCAGGCCAGCAGCAATGGCATCATCCCAGACTTACTGAATCAGAATCTGCATTTTTAACAAGATCCCCAGGAGATTCACTATTAAAGTTTGAGAAATACTGATCTGTAAGATAAAACTGATGATGAAACAGTCCTATTCTTCTAGATGTGGATGAGCAACACTAATCAATGAATCAATAATTGAGGTGAAGGCTAATTAAATTGAGCTTTTGAAATACTTCTTTTTAGGTGAACAAAAATAATAATTTGGGAACTCTTATGATTGTTCAGGGAGTTTTCAGCAGAGTCTGCTGATTTTAATGCAACAAGAAAACACACTTGTGATGTCAACTTATTTAATAATCACCAAATTTCCACATAGACATACTCACACTGTGTGCTCCTTGAATGGTGCGGACTAAATTGAGCCCTTTCCAGACATAGATGTCTCCATTTAAAGCACCAGAATAGGTGATGTCATCTTTGGCACATGCAAGGCAAAGGATGGTCTGAAGATCCCCTGTTTTGCCAAATATCCCTCTTTTTGCAGTCAGGGCATTTCCACAGAGTGTCCAAAACTGGAAAGTGATTAAAATAAACAGATCCAAAAATAGCGTATTCATCCTGATACATCACATCATTGGCATTTGCTTATATTTCAGTACTTTTCATGTAATTTGTAATAGCTGAACTAAGCACACAAAATTTAACTTGTTCTGCTGCAACCAACAGAATCTCAAAACTTTTAGCCAACTACTAGCAGTGTAAGGAACATTTTAGCAGTGTTTTTAAAACTTTCCAAGTTCCAAAATGTCCAAACTTTGCTAATTGTTTAATGGTGATTAAATACAAAAGGTCGATGTTCTCAGAATTGGAGTAAAGTGGGCAAATCATCATGTCTTTAATTTTTGGTCAAATTACAAAAGCAGTATAGGTTCATTGTAGAGGAGTTTAAAAATACAGAAAAGTATACAGATGAAAAATGAAGTATATCTACAGCCTCCTGTTAACATGTGGATGTATCTTCCAGACATTTTTTTGGTGGGTGTATGTGTGTTTGTGTGTGTATACACACACACATATGTATTTGTACATAATGTCTAACTTGAAATGTTATATATCTTCACTGTAGAAATGTTACTCGAAAGCTTTCTAAATATGAGTTATCTTTCCATATAGCCAAATAACTAAGCTTTTTAATTTTCATTGCATAATTTATCATGTGGAAGACCATAAGCATAAAGCTTGAGGCACTTTATAGAAAGCAACAGCAAGACTTCCATGGCTATACAGAAATTAAGTATTCCGTTTTGGCATAGTTTTTAAATGTATGAACTGGTATAACTTTACCGCTATGTACATAGCTCCTCACTGTTTATAAAGGCTCTTTACATTTATTTGATCTTCATGATGCCCTTGAGAACAGGCTAAAGCAGCTATTCCTATAATCCCCATGTGGAAGTGGGAGAAAGGGGGCCTAAGTGGTTTGCTGAAGGTAAAGGTTCAATGGGGGTTATACATAAGAAAATACTGGTCTTGATCTTTGTCTTGAGAAATTTCAATCGTTTTTTAGTTTATTTTCAGAGAGAGAGAGAGATAAAGAGAGAGAGTGAGCGAGCATGCACAAGCAGGAGAGGGATAGAGAGAGAGGAGAGTGTGACCCCAAGCAGGCTCTACACTGTCAGTGCAAACCCCAACTCTAGGCTCAAACTTATAAACTGTGAGATCATGACATTTAACCGACTGAGCCACCCGGGTGGCCCTGCCTTGAGAACTTTAAATCAAATGAAGATACATATAAAACCAGAAATAATTTCAAAGTAGCTTATTTAAACTACAAACAAGTGCTAAGAAAATTCAAAGAGAACCATGTTTAATTAAATGGAATGAGCAAGGCTAGGATATGGATCAGTGGTGAGAAAGAAGGTGCATCTGGGATCAGGAGAGCAGGACGAGGCAAACCCAGGTGACAAATGTGTGAGGAAAAATCAGTGACAAGCCAAATATTTTGTGCCTGTAGGAGAGGGAAAATGGTGGTGCTCTTAGTTAAGTATTGAGGGAAGCAGTTGTGGGATGGTTGGACCACTCAGGAGGCGTGGGACGCTGGCGGTTGTGGAGGTGATGGCCTTTAGGGAGGATGACAGGCAGGTGTACAACCACTTGAGGGGTACCTAGGCTTGGTCGGTTGTGTGTCTAACTTTGGCTCTTGCAGTTTGTGAGTTCGAGCCCCTCATCAGGCTATATGCTGTTAGCATAGAACCCACTTTGAATCTTCAGTCCGCCTCTCGTTCTGCCCCTCCCCTGCTTGTACTCTCTCTCTCTCAGAAATAAACTTAAAAACTTTTAAAGTAACTTTGAACCTGAACAAACTTAAATGTAAACACCTACCGGTAGTATCATCACGCTGAGAACCAAAGAAGGCTGATGTTTCCTTTTCTCACCATACATGACAATTAAAAGGAGAGTAATAATTTTATAATAATTATTCCTAAAGGAGGGTAATTATTTTGTAGTTATTATTTCTTTCACTTAGAATGTGCACCTCTGATCTGAGTTACTGAAATATTTCTAACAACCAACCACAAAGCATAGAGAGATCATTATCCTCAGACACAAAGGTTTCTAATGAAATCACCCATTCAGACGGAGCAATGCCAACATGAAACATTCCAAATCAAGTGACCTTCTAAAAAGGCACATATAGATGTAACACCAGGAGAGGTATGAGATTTTTTGTAGAATTGGCAAACCTCTGAATTCTCACTACCTGAGAAGCAATTCCTGTTTGGAAAACAGTGACTATTTAGGCTAGCAACACACTAGCAAATCTACATCAAATGAACAGATGCAGTTTATCTTTCCCAATCTCCATTCCCAGATTGTAATGCAAATTTTGTTCGAACTGGCAGGTACCTTGGAGTTCATTTGGCCCTCTGTAATCTCCAAAGTCCCTTCTGTCTCTGACTAGCGCCTGGAGAAGGATCAACAATATCCACCAACCTGGTAGGCTTATTTGCTGTAAAACCAAGCAAGCATGACACGCTCAAATGCTACCGTTTTCAAGCATTCATTTCAGATAATTGTTATTTGCCTGTCTGCCAAACACTGGGGATTTGCAAAACCACAAAGGATTTCACCCTAGCTACAAAAATGTCACATAAAAATATTTTCTTGGAGTGCATCAAAGATTTTGCATTCATGGGGCGCCTGGGTGGCTTAGTCGGTTAAGCGTCCGACTTTCGCTTAGGTCATGATCTCGCGGTTCATGGGTTCGAGCCCCACGTCGGGCTCTGTGCTGACTGCCGGCTCAGAGCCTGGAGCCTATTTCAGAGTCTGTGTCTCCCTCTCTCTCTCTGACCCTCCCCTGTTCACGCTGTCTTTCTCTCTCTCTCCTAGAAATAAATAAAAATATTAAAAAAAAAAAAAAAGCAAAGATTTTGCATTCAACTTGTGACCTCAATCATTCATTTGCTGTTAAGTAGGTTGAGGGGGCGGGGGGAGGAACGGGGATCCTGGAATTGGCTGTAGAAAATACAGACAGTAAAAAAATTTTTAGCATGCTAAAATTTCTTGTGGATTTCTTTCTTTTTTAAGATTAAGTTTTTACTTATTTTTGAGAGAGACAGCGAGAGCATAAGGTGGGGAAGGAGCAGAAAGAGAGAGGGAGACACCGAATCTGAAGCAGGCTCCAGGCTCAGAGCTGGCAGTGCAGAGCCTGATGTGGGGCTTGAACTCACAAACCCTGAGATCATGATCTTAGCCAAAGTCAGATGCTTAATCGATTGAGCTACCCAGGTGCCCCTGTTATGGATTTCTTTCTAAATAAAATTAATAAAGATGGCTAGATGGGCATTTGCAGATTATTCCATTTGAGGTAAAAATACTTACTTTTGCATAGAAAAAAAAAATGCCTGTCCGCTAATACATAATTAATAGATTTAATGGGATAAACAGCTCTTAGTGTTTTCAAATGAAGTTCCTGGGTTTTATATGTCTCTGTTTTTAGAATTAACTGATTAGAAGAGTTAACCAAGGATGCTAAGAAACAAAGATGCAGCTGGGGAATTCCATCTGTTAAAAAGCTCATTATTTTTAATAATTTGTTAATAATCAGGCCAAGATAGACTGTTGAATAAATAATTTCTAACGGAAAGACCTCTACACAGGGAGCCAGAGACTGAATTTATCTTATCTGTGCCACCATTTTTGTGATCCTGGGAGATGGGAAAAGAAATTAACATTATTGTGCCTCGCTACTGGTTCCACACACTGTTTTACTCCTAATACATTCGTAAGGTAGTGATCTACAACCCCCTGGTTTCGTGGGGGTGTTTTGCGGGGACTGAAATTCAGCCTCAGGGAGATTGAATAGCTTTCCCAGAAACAAGGAGATAACAAAGAGGATTCAAAGTCAAATAACCTCCTAGGTCTTGGCTTCCTCCCTGTAGTATATGCAGACTGGGTGATGGCTCTAGGATCAGAGTCCTAGACTTCCATAAAGCCACCACCACCTAATTAATGGAAACCAGGCTCATCATGAGCTCACATAATTCTTTGTTTGTAGGTAAAAGAACAATTCAGTGCCTTTGCCATTTGTTGGATGGGTCAGAAATTCATGCTGATGGATATGTATCTTTGATTAATAAAAATTATAAAGGGAGTTATTGGTAGGATACTTGATACCTTTGAATAATAGAACCTATAGGTTTATCTTTTTTCTTCTGTTTTTTCATTACTTTTTTCTTATTTTGGAAATAATATATGTTATTGTAAATAATTTTAAAAATAGAAAATTTAATCATCAACTCAGTAACCAGTGTTAACTATTTAACATTTTTGGTGTCTTTCCAATTTATTTCCTATATATATATACTTTACTTCTAAAGTAAAAGGAAAAAAAAAATCAAAAGAACAAATTTACCCCACCTAATAGATTGTAAATAAATCTTGACTATTTCCTAATAACATTAAATAATCATCTAAACCATGACTTATAATGATTGTACAGTATTTCTTCCTATGGATATGCCATATTTTATTGAACCACATGTGTGCAGTTTTGTGGCTTCAGATCTTCCTTTGTCTGGTTTTATTTGCTATGGTTAGGTTATTCAGCAATGAACCTATCCCTGGGTCACACTCCTAATAATTTCCTTCAGATAAATTCCAAGATATGAAATTATTGGCTGTGTTCTCTTCAGCAAAACATATACTAATACTGAAAAGAAATTACTGGCTCAAAGGATATTAACACTTAAAAATTTTTTTTAATATTTTTTTAATGTTTATTCATTTTTGAGAGAGAGAGAGAGAGAGAGAGAGAGAGAGAGAGACAGCGTAAGCAAGAGAAGGGCAGAGAGAGAGGAAGACACAGAAACTGAAGCAGGCTCTAAGCTCTGAGCTGTCAGCACAGAGCCCAATGTGGGGCTCAAATTCGTGAACCACAGGATCATGACCTGAGCCGAAGTCAGATTCTTAATTCCAGGCATTCCAGGATAATAACATTCTAAAGCTATAGATAGATACTATCAAATTTCTGTACTGAACTACTCATTTCTAGTACTCATTTACTAGAGTACTCCCCCAGCAAGGTTTCAGAGTGTTCAGTCACAAAATCTTTGTCAATACTGGGTACACTTTATTCCTAATTTTGATGGATTGAACACTGTTATTCAAAAATTGTTATCATTAGTAATGAGATTTAGGATTTCCATATATCCATTAGCCAACAATGTTTCCATTTTTGTCAATTATACATATCCTTTCTCCGTTTTACGGGTTTGCTAAAGGTCTTTACAGTTCAAGAACAAACTAAAATAATATCTAACACACTTGTGGTTTACACTTTGCTCATGTGTGGTTTGTCTCTTGTTTCTTAGGGGTTGGGGACAGGTAGACAGAAGGTTTTAATGTTTATATAATTGAATCCATAATATTATCCTTTATGGTTTCTTACTTTGCTTCTATATTCAGAAAAGCCTTTTACCTACTTGAGAGCAGTTAAACATTTACTTTCTCATTTTATTATTTTATAGTTTTTTAAACATTTAAGTCTTTAATTCACAAAAAATTTTAGTGTATGGTATGAAGTAATAAAATATAATTTTCTCTCCCAAATAGGTAACAAACTGTCCTAGAGCCCACTGGTCAAGATACTATTATAATATTCCAAATTGTCATACATATTAAAGTCTATTTCTCAGCTTTGTATTTGGGGGGTATTATTGTTATTTATCCTTATCCCAATCTGATACATTTTAATTATTTTAGTTTCATAATACACTTTAGTAAATAGTAGTTTTTTTCATTATCCCTTTTTTATCCAAGTTCTTGGTTATCCTCATTTTAGACTAACTCAGGATAATTTAAAAGGAAATGTCAGATAACAGTAACAAAACTTCTAGAGATGTTAACTGAACTTGTACTGAATAGAATTGAAATGCTGGGTTTGTAATTTTTAGACTTCATGTTCAGAACCAAGGTGTCTCTCCATTTGTTCAAGCCTTTTATATTCCTCTGTGAGGTTTTGTAATATTCTTTAAATTAGTCTTGCTAATTATCTCTTGTTATATTTATTTCTGGACATCTGATCATCTGTCCCTTTCTAAGAATTAAGTAGCAACAATGGGGAGGATCATAAAAAACTAGACTGAAAAAAGAACAAGAGAAGAGGGAAACAGGAGGAGTTGGCTGGGGAAATAATATAGATACCTATTCCATTCATACAAAAATGCAGCTATTTGATACCAGCAGAGATCCACACATGCTGTAGTCAAGCAAGTAATCCTCACACTCTTTTATTTATGAACTTTAATTTCTAATGTACAAATCTGTAGACAGATGATCCTGGGCCACATCCCAGAGTCTAGCAGAAATTTCTGCTATACTGGAGCAAAGAAAGTTAATACTGTTAACTTTGCTATCTGTTTAACAAAGTGCCAAGAAACAAATAGATAAAGGTAGGTCCTGGGCTACCTGTGGTGTTTGAGGATGTGTAGTCTAAGGGAAGGCACAGACATTTAAAAATCAATGGCCCAGGTAGGTTCCTACTGTGTATCTATTTTTTTTTTTAAATTTATTTCTGGGAGAGAGAGAGAGACAGCGTGAGCAGGGGAGGGTCAGAGAGAGAGGGAGACACAGACTCTGAAACAGGCTCCAGGCTCTGAGCTGGCAGTCAGCACAGAGCCCGACGTGGGGCTCGAACCCACGAACGGCGAGATCATGACCCAAGCGAAAGTCGAAAGTCGGACGCTCAACCGACTAAGCCACCCAGGCGCCCCTATCTATTTTTATGTCCAACCCAATGCTGTTCCTTCTAAAAGAACTTATCAACATGACAGAAAATGTTTTGATATGCAGTATGTGTAAACATTCATCAAAATGTAAAAACTTAAGATATTAAAATCAGAACTGTTTTAAAGCATGCAATCCTTAAAGTACTAGGAGTATTTGGTTTAGCATTTTAATTAACATCAAGTTTTCTTTTCAGCTGCCTGCTAGGCACTTCACCTGACAGTCCTTACACTGTAGTTCTGAAAGAGAGCCCCCTCAGCTGATATCAGCTTGCTTCAAGATCAAAGCAAGTAAAAGCCTCCAAATCCAAGAAAAATGGAGCCATTTCTCAACATCAAATTATATATATAAACACCTTAAGTTCTTCTCATAAAAGTTACCAAAAATTGTTTTAAATAACTACTTTACCTTTATATGTTTTACTCCACAGCTAACCACTCTGTTTGGCTGATATGGATCCCAGGAAATATCAAAAATCTGTTTAAAAGAATTAAAAATTGCTATGTTGGTTATATAGCTGTTTCTGCCTTTTTTCAGATATCAGTTCAACTGCCAAGACTCTATCCAAAATTTAGAATACACTGTTACCTGCAGGGACTGAAAAACGGGGTGGGGGGGGGTTGGCTCTCGGGTTGCGTTAGCAAGTGCTAACACATATTTTGTTGCCTCCTATCTACTTACCTTAGACCTGAATAAAGAAATAATAATTGACCACAATCAAGGAGACAAACTGGTGTCATATTTTTTAACTCGGTTCATCCAGGGTAAACAAATTGGAATGCTTTAGAATAATTTTTTGATCCAATTTTCTATACCTCTACACAATGCTAATAACATACTTGGAAACAGCTTTAAAATAAAAATAAAAAGAATTATGAAAGGTTTTATTTTGAGTAGAAAAATGGTTAATAGTCAAGTGCAATTCAATGTGGCCAAAACTTTCCTGTAATCATAGGCAGAGACATTTATTTGGCACCTAACTTAGCCCACCAAAAATAGTCCTTTTAGCCTATTATTTTAATCTGATCCAAAATACTATTCTCTTTTCTATTCTCCAAGGAGCTGAAAACATATCTACCAACACTACTGAACATTCTTTAAGGAAAGCTACTAGATGGTTTTCAGGCAGTTCTTCCATTTTGGGAACAAGGAGGAGAAGACGGTCAATCTTGAGAGTCAGATCACCTGTGTCAAAGTACATATTTCATCAGCCCAAGTCAAAGATTCCATTTACTGGGTCTGAAATTTGGTCTATGCAGCTGCATTTTTAAACAGCCCTCAAGAGATTCTGATGCAGTCAGTTCAAGGACCACATTCTGTGAAGCTCTAATAGAAAAAAGAAGTAATTGGTAGGGCCAGTTTCTAGGCTAGAGAAAGAGCTCATGCTGCTAATTTCTCATCACATAGGAAGAAGCAATGTGGACCAGTCATCAGAGAGAAAAGGTGGACCTATAACCTTCAGTTAGACAAAAGGAGCAATTATGAACCACAGAAAGAGCACTGAAGAAAGAGCACTCGGTCCAAGTACCAAGTTTCGGTGAGGTCCAGTGCCCATTTTAGCTATGCAACCTCAGGCTCTAGTCTTAGCATCTCTAAAACACAGGACACCACCTGAGTTCTGTTATGAGGTCAATTTAAAAAACATATGCACAATCGTTTGCAGGCTAGGAAGTACTCATTAAACAAGTGAGTGCTAAGGATTAAGTATTTTCGCCACTAAAATAATCTTGAAGATAATCATTTGCCCATAAGGAGATATGTATAATTCATATTGGGCACCAGTAATAAAGAACAAAACTATGTGATACAAATCATGGGGTCTGGGAGAACAGTGTTCAGAAAGAAGAGTGTTTCGTTACATCCTTCTAGACTCTTAAAATCATAGAGTTTGCACTAGAGTAGCATTACTTTTCATAATCTACTAAGTGAAAGGTATGAAGTCCACAAACAGAACAGTAAGAAATAAATTCACATTGATCTAGTCTAATTCAACTTACTTTATACACTATGATGGGATTATCACATAAGCAGGAATAGTAATATCGAAAATGTGAGCACAAGTATTTTCAAACTGTTTATTAAGTACTAAGTTAATACCAATTAATTATCAATAAGTTAATAACCTGGGAGTAGAGCCCAAGCATCACTACATTGTAAAATCTCCCTAAGGAATTCTTACACGATGCCAGGGTAGGAACCATTGGGACCAGAAAGGTGCTGGGCCTCTTCCAACACTAAAGTTGCAAGGCTGGTCATTAGTGGACTTAATCCTCGAATACAATTTGCCCAAATATGCAGCAACAACAATGGCTCACCCTAAAATCATGATTTTCCCTTAATGAATATACTGTTCATTTGAAAACTAATTTTCAGAGTTCACACTAAGGAAAAGACAATGAATTCTGTATTTAATTCAGGCCTCTTTCTCACACTGAGGAGAAATACGAAACTAGCAATCAATATTGGTAAGATCATCATGCAAATTCACTTTTTTGAAATGAGAAAATCAAGACAATAAAGTGGTCAAACTATTTTAATTATGCAAGAGAATGGAGAAATAGATTTCTGACCTGCTTCATATCCTACCTTGCTTGTTTTGATATATGCAATTATTTGTGAACACACTGACTTCAATATGATGATAAGCAGGACACAATTTTAAGATTTTCAAACAGGACAAAAAAAAAAAATCCCAAAGCTGTCATTACGTTCATCTGAAGTTAAAATGTATATACTTGTAAACATATTTTGTGATATTATTTTGTAACTACTATTTTCATTTTCAAATGAATACATCAAAACTTTACAAATAATTTCAAATGTAATTCTATTTTGATTTTATGAAGAAGCTGAGATGCCAGGATCAAAAATTTGCTTTGCGTAGGAAAAGTAGTAACAATTTAAAGAAAGCATCCAATCACCAGGAGAGATGATGCCAACATAACTATTAGTCATGAATGGATTTTTTTTAATCCAGGTTTTAGGTCGAACTTTCCACGCAGGAAAAATCTTTACATGGAAAATTTACTTTTAACAACAGTACAAATCTGGGAAGCTACTTTACAATTCCCTCATAGTTATGAAAACTGCGTGGCTTGATCCAACAAGCTCTTCTTACCCGGTCGGAGTGGCCGGTGGCTGAGGCCAGAAGTTTTCCCTTCCTCCAGTCCCAAATGCAGACTGTGTTTTTGGCATCCAGTCCCACAGAGGCCAAACGCTAGGAATAAGAACAGTAATTTAACAGCTGAAACTGATGGGCACATTTCTTACTACCCATGACTTCTTTCAACAAACGGTCACTGATTACCTACCAAGAGCCAAGCAGTGAATGTATGCAAAAAAATGACTTCTCAAAATCTATCTAAAGTCTACTGCTAAAAGCATCACAGATGACTTCTATTAAGCATATACTGAAATTTCAAAAACCTAAAAGCTGTAACTCATTTGTCACAAAGCCTCTGATTTAACCAGTTGAAATCAGAGGAATACAACTTAAAGACAAAGTTCAGAGTTTTAAATTTTTAAATTTAAAATCTTAATGTGAGATTAAAAACAGTCTAGGATTCTAGAACCTAAAAGCCTTGCCAAAATAAAAGGGCTTGATGAGCACATAGGGAAAAAAACCCATAAATGGACATCATATTCTGTCTTAATCTTCATAGTTTCACAAACATTTCAGAAATAACTGGCTGATAAAAGAAATCTGGTACCTCACCTCCCAGTCTACATTCTTTGGGTTCATTTCAGAACTTGTTATCAAGGAAAAAGAAAATACAACACATTTAAGTACACACAAAATCACAAATATCAAAATACATCACCATCATCAGAGGACCTAGAAGGACGCCACGCTTAAGGAAATCGCCCTGTGTCATGGACAGAGGTTTGGACTGGGTCTAAGGACATCTGGCTTCTGTTTTGACTTGTGAGGAACCAGAGCTTGAAAAATTAATTAACCTCATTAAATCAGGTTTTCTCATTTGTTAAATAAATGCAAAATATTTGTTATGTCTATCTTGTAGGATTGTTGTATGGGTCAATGCAATCATCTGCGAAATAATCTAAGTTTTGAAAATACAGTATTACTCAGGTTTAAGAGTATCTGAGCTTAAGTATTTCACTATGTTTGAGTGTGTGTATGTGTGTGCATATATGTGGGATGACATACGGCCATATACAGCTAAATGTATATAGGTGTTGTTATGCAGAGATTACTCAGGTTTCTTCAGTAAAGATGGTTTCCATTAGTAATGTTTAGTATAAAAAATAAATAGTTGGAAGTTTTTAAAATGTGCTTTTAAGGAAGGGGGTCTTTGTGGTAAGTGTTTTTGTTTTTATTTCTCTAAGTTTTAATTGTGCATTCCAGCAATGGAAATTATAATATGTGGTTGCATTTTTATCCATATAAGGAAATTTGAAGTGGGTGAATTTCATTTGGTTTATTCTTTTGCCTTTTTTTAATAAACATTAAAAAAAAGTAAAACCCATATTTCCTGATTAAAAAAAAAGCCAAAAGTAATCTATTTTGTTCATTTGTGATAAGTGACAGGCCCCATAGCTACCTAAAAAGCATTTCTATTGCCTTTTGTTGTTGGAGAGGGGATGGGCCATTTGTCATTTTCTAAATATCAGTGGATTCCAGTGAACTCTGTCCAGGGAATAAGGCAGACCTGAGGCAATAGGCATCAACAAGCCAAGAAATCCATCACGGCAAAGCCAATAGGTTATTTTTCTCAAGTGACAATTAAGTACCATGCAGTCCACCCCCACCCTCACAAATGGAACCTCCAAGTGAACGACTAAGATTTCAACACAAATCACATGGACAAAGAACTAAACGCTAAAGCTGGATTTACTTCTGCTAACGTTTCTGCTGCATGACATTTTTCTTGTGATGCTTCCGAACACAGTTGGATGTTTGCTAGAAAAACACAATCAGAAAACGTGCATGTAATTACACATCTAAGCATACATTTACACTAGGACTTGTGTCTGCATTCTGGTATTCATTTATTTAGTCAGGAAGTCCACAACTACAAATCCCAACAAATATAACTGCCCAACTATTTCTCCTTAGAAGTGGAATCACAGTGGAATGGATGTGTTATCCTAACTAAAGTGGATGAGATTACAGAGTAGTAAATGCAAAGACTATACATGCCAGGGGTCTACATATGTAGTGCATCTAGTCCTAGAAAGAAAAATGAAACAATGATCACTACTCTCTCAAAACAGCAGGAAACACTAAGTAAACTGTTTAACTTGAGCTCAAATCAGCTCAAGTCCTGTGATCCACTCAACGTGCCCCAAACTCTCAGGTTAGTCAAGCCTCTATGAAGAATGTCACAGGTCTTTCCACAGCAAGGACTTGTAAAATGAACTCGGAAATTTGCCAAAAATTGGACTGAGAAAATTAACTGGCAGAAATACAGAGGAAGGGTGGCCCAGGATCACAGGGAAGGCTGGGGAAAAGGCACAGCTTAGTGAGGAGGTCGAGGCAGTGGAAGCCAGGAATGCTGCCTGTGTGTGAGCACTGCTTTTTCTCTAACAGTTTTAAAACAGACATGAAACTGACATCTGTAACATTAACAAACTTTTTCTGTTAAGGGTTGTTGGAAGTCAAAGGCAAGAAAATTTGTTGGCGGTCCTAGGAAGGCTTCAGGAAGTATGTCCCTTAAAGACCTTTGAAGTGTCTTGGAAGAATGAGTCACTCTAAGGGGCAAAGGAGGCGAGTAGAGAACCGGAGATGGAGAAGCACAGCATGAGGGAGGGGCCGGAGGAGCAGAAAGGCAAGGTCCGGTAGAGGAAGCTCACAGCTTTGTCCAATCGGACTTCAAGGGCACAGTGAAGACAAGGCTAGAAGAGCTGGTTGGCCTGGAACACCCAGCCACAACTTATTCATGGAGTTCTTCCTGGTTTGGTTGTTTTTAAAATAATGCTCCCATACTTTTTCTAGTTGGTGAAATACATTAGCAAGAAACTGTGTGGACACCAGTCAGAGGTTACTTCAAATGTCAGGCAGGACATGGATTTGTAACTTAAAGGATGGTGGCAGAGAATGTGGAGGGGAGAATGCATGTAAGGGTCACTGGAGAGATGGTCACAAACACTCATGAATCAGTGGCTGCTTGAACTGTTGGGAGTGTGTAGGGAGAAGGTGGAGTTACAAGAGACCTCAACGTAAAGAGTCTAAGAGGAATTTCTCACGAATTATTAGGAGGTGGTGAATTATTAGAAGACATTTTCAAAGCAAAGGGAACCAAGGAGATGCTGAGGGCTTGAAGTCTATGAAAAACGTTTGGCCCAACTCTAATTCCAAATAGGAAACTAACACGGAAGACAAAGTGGAATGGCAGAATCATGATGGACCTCATCAGCATGAGTTCATGACATCCTTCTGGAATCTTCTCAACCTGGGGAAACCAAAACTGGGGCCTACCCAGAGCTGGGGGTCAGTGACACCGCTTGGAAAAGGATCTGACAGGATCCTAGCAGGCAGACATGGGGAGGCGCCAAAGGTTAGTAGACATTCTGAGCCTGTAAGCTTCAAGCATTGTAACTCTAGGTGACTCGTGAGAAATCATTACAGAAAACAGAAACAGAAAAAGATACAGACCTGTCCATCTGAGTCGAAAGCCAGGCAGGCGACTCCATGTGTATGGACATCTTTAAGAATAGACACAGTCTGGACATTATAGGAATCCCATATACATATATATGGCTCCTTCCCAACTTGGCCAGTTGCAACGAGAGTTTTATCTGGGTGTAAGGCAAGGCTGAAAAAGAAAAAAGCCTTTTTTCATTTCCTCCTGAACAAAGTTAGGAAAAAGATTGATTTTCTTTTATTCACATTTGTTTCTCATTTCAATCATCCAGCAAGATAATCTCAAGAGAGAGTCTGAACTGTCCTCAAAGTAATACGTTACCTGATTGGTCTGATGGAAATGCTGAACGGCAGAGAGGCTTAGCAGAGTTTAACAATAATTTCATCTGATCTTACCTGTTTGGTTACCTTGAGAATTAGACACTATTATGATTATAATTCAATGACTAGAAAACCTATACGGTTCTAGAACTGTTTTATGTCAAGATGTTTACTGACTGAAAGTATTACTCAGCTTTTTCAAGTTAGCTTTTGACTTTGAGGAAAAAAATGCTGTTGCTAGGAGACAGTGTGCTTCTCAGAATTAATTAAACCTGCCTGCAAAAGTGCTGGATACCAACCTCATTAGGATTTCAAAGCATGAAGGGGTCCCAGAGTCAAGTGCTATTTCTGTGTCTGTTACCAGAGATTATGTATTTCCAATGACAATTCCTATTTTACACAAATCACTGTTATACCAAGAGAACCACAAATTACTATGCTTGTGGTTTGTATAATATTTTCCCTATGTAGTCCAGTCAAAATAAAACTTTGTCGAATGCCAACTAGAATTTCAGCGAGTCTGTAGTAGTCCAGAGGGAGAAATGTCATCACTGTTATTCCTAGATGAGCAATTACTCTTATGTTTTAAAATCATTTTCTAAAGAAGTTATGCCTTTCTAAAAACAGGTGTTGAGAACTGAAAAAACAAAAGGGCACATACCTGTGTGAAAAACTAGCAGATGACTGTTTACACAATAGAAGAATTTTTTTCTTTTTCTGATTTCAACATCTCTTTACACAATTAACAGGTTTTTTTTTTTTTACTTTTCAACTTTCAGCATGATTTTAATACAAGTATACGCTCTATAACCAGAAACCTGAATCTGCATGCTCATGACCCTTCTGCTCTCTAGTTCTTCGGCCATGTTGCTCTCTTTTGCCTCACGTTCCTCAACTCTAAAATGGAGATACTACATGAGACAGACAAGATACAGAACACAGAGCATTCAGCACTGCTCCCGGCTCAGAATAAGCAAAACAAGTTTCATTATCATCATCATTTTGTGTACCTGGCATCTAGATGCAACTAACATACGGAGAGCTCGGTGGATATGGCGTCTCTTTGACACACAAATTACTTCCTGCATCCCTCATGGTCCACAGGTGCTCCCCACAAATTCTGAGGCAACCATGCCCCTAAGCTGTCCCCATGGCCCTCCTTCCACCGGCCTCTCTTCCTGGGCCTCCACCCAACCTAGTGTCTTTCGCACAGGACCCAGAAGCGCCATCCCTGTTCAGCACGGAGGGTCCTCCCAGGCGCCTGTACTCATGGTGGAGCGCAGCTGGTCTTCCCGGGAGTTCCCAACACTCCCAGCACACGCGTCCTTGGTCAGGTACTGCTCCCCGGACTGGAGGTGTCTTCCATCCGCACTCTCCTGCCCAGGCTGGGTGCTACGTCAGGTTTTTCTCTTTTTAAACAGAGACCTGCTCAGGTGGAGCCTGCAGTGGGTGCTCTGCAGCTGTGGGAAAGGCAGGTACAATTAGGGGGCTAGCCGCAGGGGCAGGGAGAGGATGGGCTGGGAGGCACTGAGCAGCAGGGGCCCAGAAGACCAGCAATCAGGCCCCAGGTGCTGCTGCTACAACTACTCTTGCCAGAAGAAGTCTGATCTAAGGGGATCTCGAGAGTTGCGAGGGAGGCGGTGGAGGAGTACAGGAATGAGTATGACCTGGGTGCCCCAGGTGCCAGAGGCCCCTCACAAGGGACTCATCGATAAGAAGTTTGGCTTACATCATCTGTCAAGCCAAACCCCAGTGCTCCACAATGCCTCCTGCCCCTTCCCCTCCACTCAGAGTCACAGTGTGGGGCACCTGTCCCAGGGGCCAGGCCTGGTGCTGCAGACCTAGTTCTGGCCCAAAGGCTCTGCAAGAGACGTTGGACCAGAGGCCAGAACTGGGGAGTAAAAGGCACATACCCCAGCCACAAGTCCACGACCTTCCAGGAGGAAGAAGGGATCAGACAGCAGTCATCCCCTGGGGCACAGTCCCACAAGTGCAAAGGTCCAAGCCCACAGCAACGGGAAAGCACCATGACTGCACATGCTCAGGGCCGTTTTTTTTGCTCCCAGCAGCAGCAACGTATCTAGAACTGTGTCAGGAGATCAGTGCTTCCTGTTCTTTGAGCCCTTCCCTGAAGAACAGTCTCAGGGCTTTACTCTCTCTGTCTGAAGTAGCGTTCTGCCAGCGTTCTGAGATAGGTCAGCTGGCCTCTTCACCCCAGCCCCCTCCATTAGCAAATGTTCTCCAGCGAAGGGCTCCGGGCTGCCCATGAGCCTGCGCGGCGGCGTGGGGGCTGGGCAGGGTTCCCAGAACGGCAAACAAGGGGCAGGTGCGCTTTGCGGCTTGGTGTGGGGGAGTGGGTGCAGATCCGGTTGCACCAGCAGGGAAGGGATGCGCTGGGAGGCGCCAAGCGTCAGAGGCAGGTCAGTGCTGGTAGCAGGTGCTCTGGTACTGCCCACCACCACTCTCCCCAGAGGAAGCCCCTCCTCACCGGATCTCGGAAGTTCTAAAGGCGTCAAGAAGAATCCTGGGATAAGAAACACCTGGATGTCCCGGGGACCTGAATGGCCATCTAACCAGTGCTTGCTGGAAAACGTATCCTCAGGAATCTTTATAAGGAGAACCAGAGAAAAATAACACATATAAAAGGTGCAAAGAGCATCCATGTGAAAAAGATGGTACTCATAGTTAGTCTTGCAGAGAATACCAGAAAATGAGATGGGTCAGGTAAGCCAGGGCAGCCTTGTAAACGTTTTCAAGCAGGCCAGGAAGTTAGGGCCCCACTGACAATTACAAGAGGACACGGCAGGAAGGGAACAGGTGACAGATAATGAGGTAAGGCGAAGTAGATGGGGCAGAAAAAAAGGATCAGTTAAGAGATATTTAAAGGAAAGAGATAAAGAGGTTTAGAATGCCGAAGGCTAAGGGAAATCCTAAGCGTGTCAGAGCTGACTGAAATTTTTTGCTTGGGCAACTTTTAAAGTCACAGAACTTGCAGCACTAGAGTTTAAAGCCTCTGAGGCCTGATCCTGGGAAAAGATGGCCTTAACCCAATTTTTAGTGGGAAAGCAAGAGACCCCCTCAGGTTAGGGCCACACCTGGAGTCCTAAGAGCTATAAAGAAGAGGATCTGACTGTACAGTATGATCCATGAGGGCAGGGGCTGTTTCCATCACCCTACACATAGTTCCTGGAACATCACATGACAGAGTATGCATTAACAAAGTGCTTGCCAAAGAGGGAGGAAATGATGCCAACAATCATGGATGCCATACTGCCTCTCCACACGGACAGTAAGTTCTACACAGGAACTAGAAAATGAAGAGGAATGAGTGTTTTCCCGCTAGATGGTCAGAGATGCTATCAGGAAACATAAACAAAACTCTTGCTGTGATCACAGCTTCTGTTTCTTCTGTTTTAAAATGCTTGAGATATTTGGTAAAGTCCTGGGGTCCTGAAGCACTCAGAATAAAAGAAAAATCACTCTTTCAGGCAGTTGTTCTTAGTATAATTTCAGGATTCCTGNCAAATTTTTGCTTTCTAATTTTTTTATTTTTTATTTTTTAAAATTTTCTTATTGTTTATTCATTTTTGAGAGAGAGAAACAGAGAGTGAGTGGGGGAAGGGCAGAGAGAGAGGGAGACAAAGAATCTGAAGTAAGCTCCAGGTTCTGAACTGTCAGCACACAGCCTGATGTGGGGCTTGAACCCATGAACCGTGAGATGATGACCTGAGCCAAACACAGATGCTTCACCAACTGAGCCACCCAGGTGCCCCTCTAAATTTTTTTAATGTTTACTTATTTTTGAGAGAGAGAAAGAAAGATACAGAGCATGAACGGGAGAGGGGCAGAAAGAGAGGGAGACACAGAATCTGAAGCAGGCTCCAGGCTCTGAGCTGTCAGCACAGAGCCTGATGTGGGGCTCAAACCCATGAACCGTGAGATCATGACCTAAATTGAAGTCGGATGCTTCAATTTCAACGAACGGAGCCACCCAGGCGCCCCTCAACAAATCTTTAAAGAGGCCTTCAAAATAACTTCCCAGTCTAAATCACTCAGTTAGTGGTGTGACCCCAAAACATCCCATTATGGATTTCAAGAATTTTTACTCAGGTTATTAATTGTTCTTTTCCTTCATACCAAAGCCCATAAATTTATCACATTCATTAAAAAGTTCACACTGGAAATTTTCATTTTGGGATTTTTTTTGCCAGAAGTTCCTTTATGCTGTTCTTGATATCCTCTCTTCCTACTGCATGATACCCACTGATCTAGCTTCCTGCTTTGCCGTTTGCATACATTATCAGCTATCTGTTTCTCCTTTTAAGCTGCGAGTCTCTGACCTGACCCCTCTGGCTTACTGCCACTTGATTGCTTAAAATGACTCATAATGTTCCTGTTTGTCCATGTGCATATGAAGAATAGAGAGAACAGAGACCACAGACTTTATTCACTTTGCCATTCGTTACCTCGCCATCACCTCCCAAGAAACGTCACTCCTTCTACCTGGTAACAGAGCGACAGTATCTGTTTATCTTTTAGAGCATGGCCAAGTAGCACTTTACTTTTATTTTAAATTTGTCATATCACTTCAACAGCACTTTTTAAAAGTCTTTTCCAGGGGGAAAACCAACAAATTTGAATCTCTGCATTTGCAAGAGCATAGTGTTAAAGGTATCAGTAAGGGGGCGGTTGCAGAAACAGACAGAATAACCAGGTTGGATGTTACCATCAAAGTATCTAGTCCCTTCTCACATCTCTGCATTCAGGAACTCAAGAATTTCATGGAAAGTCTTTATGAGCAGGACCTGCTTTTGTCCAAATCCCTACACATGTATGCAGTGTTAGTTCAGAGGCGCTCACGTGACAGATGTGTATATATAGATGCATTTTCCTCACATAAAGACCAAACCCACCCTTGCTGCATACTTCAGAACTGCTCCTTGCTCCTTCCACGGAAATGCCCTGAGCCTAAAAAGCTACCCTACAGTAATGCCTTTAGATGAGCCAACAGATTAAAGGAGGTTAGGTCCCTTATCCGATTAAGGGGCCTTCATGGAAAAAATCATGCCTCCTGAATTCCTTCTGACAAGATTTCATCTATGAAATGGCCAACTACTATGTACTTCCAGGGAGAAAATGACACAAGTGGAAAGTACCACCGTTACCCAAAATACCTGTTCTGTGTGGAACTTCGCATCATTGTTTTTTTCCGTATCACAGTGTTGTAAGTCTTTCTGTGACGGCGAATGTTGATACTGTTTATCTATATTTTAAGTCTGTCTGCCATTTGAGAGTCCATAAATCCACATCTCTTCTGTTTTTCTAAGAAAACTTGCAAATTTTACAAATTGTTATAATAGCAATGCCACAATGTTAAAACTTTAAATATTGACTCTTTCACTGAAGGTCTCATTCCACACCTGTATAAAAAGGGTTGGTGCCATTCTATTTTTTCTTTGGTTCTCAGTTTATTGCACTGTTCATATTATACACACAGCAACAGAAAAGGGATCAAGCTTTTAAAGAACTGCTTTTCACCGTGTATATAAAAATCTGGTTCCCTTAGGAAATCCCATCTTCTGTTACCATAGCAATAGAAAGCACTGCAGAGAAGGACTTTCATCACCCTATCTGGGAGAAGGAATTGATTTGTTTCTCCAGCATGCCAGGAGGGCAAAACCATGTCTTTCTGATGTCAAATGAAATCAGGAAGATTTCCAAATATGTTGTGTGAGGAGATGAAAATTAATAGGGTCATGGAAAGAGGGAGGCTTGCTTATAAAGGTTAAAGAGAAAACACTAATCAACGCTAATCATTCTTGATTCCTGAAGGCAAAAAATATATTTGAGTACTTGTTCCAAGTGCAGCATTTGAAAAATGCTTATGATTCTGACTTTACTTTTGAAAGCCTCATTTCATTTTTGCCGAGGCTGCTTCAGTGATTCAGTAATAAATTTACGATATTATCTCTTTTTAAAATACTCTCACCAGGAAAGCATGAAAGCTTTCTCCTTGCCTACCCTGCAGATAACAGTGAGAGAAGTTTGCCAATGTTGGAGGCTTAAGTGCATCCCAGTGACTGGGCCCACCTGTCCAAGAGCAGTGGGGAGGCAGCTGCTTTCTGGGCTGGAGGGGGAGTGGCCAGCCTCAGTGGGATGTGCACTGGAGGAAGAAAAGGCAACTGAAGGCTTTATTTGAATATGGTGGCCTGGAGGTAGCACGGCCACAGATGGATTGGCTGTGCTCTGGTCCTTGTCCCCAGGATGCCCTTAGGACTGGAGTACTATCACTGGGACTGTGATCTCAGGCCCACAGAGAGGGAGGGCCCTGACTTCCAGGTGGGCCAGGACAGGATGAATGGAACTGATGCAACACAGACAGACCACCAATGGTCCATTGCCATGTTCCTGACCTATGTGAGCCCCAGGGGCATCGGTCTAAACCATGGTTGAGCATGGTGGCCCCTCAAACTGGACTTCTCAAGAAACTTGATGAGTGGTACATCTAATAGGAATTAATGTGATTTAGAAAAATGATTAAATGCAATATATCTTACATGCTTTGTACCACCATACCTGTATTGGTATGGAACTATATTCTAGCAATACTTTCATACCACATCAAAGAGTGGTTTAGAGCATGGTAGTTTTGCTGCCTGGGATCAAAGCATGCAGTGGCATGTTGAAGCCAGCTCAGACTGACCAGCCAGAGCTGTTAAATGTTAGCAATTCTGAGAATCAGTTGTTAAACACGACCTCTGTTAAATGTTAAATTATTTAAACTTACAAGTAAAGAAATTATATTAAAAATAAAAATGTATACTAAAATTCATTACTTCCTAATGATTTTACTACATTTGACTATTATCTTGAGGTTATTTACCACTATCCTCTCTCTATGGTAGAAATACTATAGAATGATGGGCCATTGTGGGAGCTTTTACATCATGGAAATCAACAAACACTACAAATAAAGGTTTGATGTATTGTTTTGTTGGTTTGTCCACACTTAAGACATACAAAGATAAAATGTTAATAATGCAGAATAAACTTAAAAGGGTATCATGTCTATAGCTGTTACATTCTGAATAACACAAAAAATGAGAAATATTATCCCATATTCAAAGAATATCATCCAGTTCAGCAAAGAAGTCGCTCACCTCATTGGCAAATGATTTGAGTTCTGATATGTGTCTTGTTTCACTTTTGTCTTAGTAATATAATCAAAAACACCAACATTCATGTTAGAATTACACTCATTTGTCAATGATGTGAGAGGCTTCTTTCCTAAACCATAGTAATCAAGCATTCATCCCTTGTCTGATTTTGTCAAATCATAGTTGCACTGCAACCAAAGTTTGGCCACAGATACATGAATTCAATGAAAATCAATGAAAGTATTCTAAGAGAATCGACTGGCTGCATGGGATTTACAATAGACCGTTACATTTTTTTTTATTATTTATAATCTGTGTGCCACCCATCATTTATACCAGTAAAATTTATCACAAACCTTTGAGGGCATATACATATATTTTTTCTCTCTAAGAGCTGGCAGTTAAGCAGTCATCAATACATCACTGAAGCATCTCTCCTCTACTTACTGGCACATAATAGTCCCTCACAAATCATCTTTGGCAAATTACTCAACTTCTCTGTGCCCCAGTTTCTCTTCCATTAAATAAGAATAGTTACAGTACCTTCCTGAAGGAAGGCAGGAATAATTGTAAGGATTTAATAAATCCTAAGGCAGTGATTAAAACAGTAGTGCTTAAAACCTAGGGAGCACTATATAGATATTATTAATTAAGCACTATATGATAGAATCTGCTCAAAACAAACACATATGAAGCCTGTCCTTCGCCCCTGAGGATTGACATTCTAAGCCAAGGAAACTGATCCCCAAAGAAGTTACTGTGAACTAACCTGCAAAATTTTAAAATAAGACTACCCTCTGAGAAGTAAACTGTTAAGAACCACATAAAATGGGCCACATTGGTTATCTAAAGAAGTTATACTAAGGAGAAAATATATTAGGCAAGAACAGACTTTGGAACTCTAATCCAGCCATGATTGACAATGGGATAATTTAGATTCCGCTACTGAAATCAATAAATCTAAGTAAAAATGTTAATAGAAGGGGAAGCTCTGTGTAAACTCTCTATAAAAAAGAGTCAGAATTAAGCCAGTATAGTATTGGCAGAAGGACAGACATATAGATTGTTGGAACACAGTTGAATCTAGAAATAGGCCCACACTTAATATGGTCAACCGATTTCCCACAAAAGTGTTAAGATAACTCAAAAGGGGAAGGATAGTTTTTTCAACAAATAGTGCTGGAACAATTAGACATCCGTATGGAAAAAAATGAACCTTAACATTTGCCTCTCATCATTCACAAAAATTATCTCAAATGACCAGAGATCTCAGTATAAGAGCTAAAAGCATGCAACTGATTGAAAAAGCACATAACCAAACCTTTGTGATCTTTGAAAGACAATGTTTCTTAGAGAAGACAAAAAAAAACCCAAAAAACCATGAGCCATGAAAGAAAAAAAATCGATAAACTGGATTTTAAAATTAAAACTTCTGCTCTTCGGAAGACACCAGTAGGAAAAGGAAAAGGCAAGCCATGTGCTGGAAAAGAAAATTCACAAAGGGCTTTTACCCATAATACAAGAAGAATACTTACAATTCAAAAGTAAGAAGAAAATAAAATTTAAAATATGGCCAAAACACTTGAATATTGTCAAATACAACTAAAATTAATAAGATTGACATTACTAGGTGATGCTAAAGATGTAGAGTAATTGGAATGCACATACCTTGCTGGTGGGAATATAAAATAATAAATCACTTTGGAAAATATGTGGCAGTTTCTTATAAAGTTAAATATATACTTACTATATGATCTAGAAATTCCATTCCCAGATATTTACCCAAGAGAAAGACTACATCTAAAGACCTATACAAATGTACAAAAACTGAAAATAATGCAAATGGCCATCAACAGGTAAATGGATAAGGAAATTATTATACATTCATACATTCATACAGTGGAATAGTTCCCAGGAATAGAGAGTGAACTACTGACATACATAACATAGATAACTCAAAAACATTACAGTGACTGAAGGAATCCTGGAGTATTTAGTAGAATATTCACATCAGTATCTTCACCATACAAAGGTGGCAGTCAAGAGATACTGTCCAAAGTTGATGACCCAAAAAGTAAAGGTACAAAAATATAACTTAAAGTTACAAAAGTAAATGTTAAGGGTGTTAAAAATAATGAAATAACCCCTTGGGTAAGAGAAGGAAAGGAATATAAGAATGCTATATGTAAACTACATCCTCAAGTATTTTAGAAAGAAGTCAAACATGGATTAGATCTAAAAAGGATTAATCATGAAACAGCAATTAATCATACCATTTCGAGATATCGAGGTAACCATCAGAAAAAAAAAAAAGTCCTAAGAATTAAAAATGTTCCTTCAGAAAGTAGATTGGGGATGGGAAAGGATGGGGCAGGGACATTTTTTTAAATTTACATTATTTTTACATTTACATTTTTTCATTATGTAATGAAAATTACCTACTGTAATCTTCAATTTCTGTATCTACATTGCTTTGATACAAATATAAAATTAAAACAAATAAAAACAAAAGAGCAGTTACCGAGAAATAAAAATTGATTCACTTATGCAAAAAAGAATGTATCTGGTGGTTTAGAAGTCTTCCACAGGCAGAAAGTAGGAAGGGATATCTGATGACTGTATCAGATTTATCACCCCCCAGATGTTCTCATCAAGTACAATTGTTACTGATAAAATGAATTTGATCAGCATGGTTTGTCTTACAATTCATTCTCGAAAAAGGAGAAATACCGCCTTAAGACTCCAACACAACAATTTGGTAATGAGAAGGTTCACTAATGAAAGGGGTCTACGTGAAACCCAGCTTTCTGGAGCTATTCATCTTCTTTTTTTCTCTTCAAGCAAGGAGCATGACTCAAGCACTGAGGGCTATATTTGGCAGAAGTCCTGTTAATTTAGGATAATTAAATATGCCAGTCATGTGTTTCAGTAAGGTCTGATTAAATACTTTAGAGAAGTCATTAGTGAATCCATCTGGTCTAGTGGCTTTGCCAGATGGCAAAATGTTACTACCTCTATCTGTTCTGCTCTTGGAATATTCTACTTCTATTGTAAAATAGCATGCGGTTATTTTCGGGGTAAGTCTTAATTTGCTAGTTTATAGTCTCGAGGGATCTGAAAGGTGGAAGGGAAGCTTCACAACTGTGTTAACACCATACCAACTGAGCCACAAGATCCCCAGGCTGTATTAAATGGCCTGTTGTTCCCCTGTTGAATCCTAAACGATTTCGTCATTTCCGTTTCCTTAAAATGCTCTATGTCAAACGTTTCAGTTGGTGCTCCATTTGTGACTGGAGAGTCAAAACAGCAGGGGGAGGTAACCAGCTGTGTTTCACATCCATGATATTATAATATTCCAAGATAAGGAAAACCCTGGAAGTACTTCCTCCGCGTAGATGGTTATCTAAATGGAAAAATGGCCAGTTTTGACTTTTTTTTTTAAATTACAGAGTCACACAGCTCTGTGAGAGTGCCATAAAATGACTATTTTAAAGTTTTTTGGCTCTTTGCCCATGCAAAGTTAACCTCTGACTTACTAATTTCCTAACCAGGTGGGTCAAAATGCAAGGTATTCTCCAACACACTGACAATGGCAATTCATTTTATTTTTTAAGGTATATTTATTTATTTTGAGAGATATTTATGAGGTGGGGGAAGGACAGAGAGAGAGAGAGAGAGAGAGAGAGAGAGAATCCCAAGCAGGCTCCACGCTATCCACACAGAGCCCAAAGCAGGGCTTGATCTTACAAACTGCAAGATCATGACCTGAGCCAAAATCAAGAGTCGGACACTCCACTGCCAGAGCCACCCAGACACCCTGACAATGGCAAATTTAATAAGATCACTTTATCAATTGATGTCTAGAGTAAATAATTAAACCCAAGTCATAACTGGGGACTTGGAGCTGCTAGTTTATAGTCTCGAGGGATCTGAAAGGTGGAAGGGATGGGGTGGCCTGATAAAGGTATGAGGAGAAGATGAAGCTAAAAAGAGCCCCAAATTTTATTGCCACTCTCAACCTCCAATCCCTCAAGTCTATTTTAAGGCTAAGCATTAGGTTAAGCTGAAGCCCCACTGTCTTCTAATAAAGGCCACATTTGCATATCTAATTGACCGACTTAGTTGACTGTAATCAGAATATATATTCATGGAACTGTTCCTTCCAAGGCCAGCCCCTGAGCATCTGGGAACTAGGTATACCATACTATAGCAACTTTTGCACTTAGAGCTTTGTTTTTATTTTATGTCTGGTTGACAGCATCTCCCTTTGTTTTTACCTTATTCTTCCTTTCCCAACTTCCTTCCTTTTCAAGTTTTTCTCTGTCTTTACTCTGGGGTATTAGATTCCCCCCCACCCCCCCCCCCAATCATTTCTAAGTGTTTGGAGAAGAGCAAACACCTACAAGGTGAGAAGGTATGTGTCTGTCACTTCAGTCCCACGTTACCAGAACTCCAAGTCCATGCTTGACTCCTAATTGCCACCCTCAATTCTGAAGAGCTGGGATTCTATCATTGTAGAGGTAACACTAAACTTGGGATAATGACTAATTAAAATCTTTGAAAGATCTATATGTGTATCTGTTTCTACTGAGTAGAGATGGGTGTAGAGCAATGCCCCCTCCCACTACCATTATCTCTCATCACTGCCAACACCTTCAATATAATGTGGGCAACAGCCGTAAAGATCAAAATGTGCTGGGGTGGCTCAGTCCTTTAAGCATCTGGCTTCGGCTCAGGTCATGATCTCATGGTCCATGGGTTCGAGCCCCGTGTTGGGCTCTGTGCTGACAGCTCAGAGCCTGGAACCTGCTTCAGATTCTGTCTCCATCTCTCTCTGCCACCCTCTGCTAAAGCTCTATCTCTTTCTCTCTCAGAAAAAAATAAAATATTTTTTAAAAATTCAAAATGGGGCTCAGGATTACTATCTTTGAACCACTGTGCCCTATGGCAAAGCAAGAATATGTGATCCCAGAGGCCCAGGTAGAAAGGGCCAGAATCAGCAAACTGGCTTTTTCATTTGGGTATGAATTAGGATAGAGAAGAGATGATCTCCATAAAAAACTGCTGAGCAAAAGTCTAGCACTTCTGCCCTTAACACACCAGGTGCCAAAGAGCACTACATTAGACCTTCAGGCTATAAGGGCAAAGACTAGTTATAGTTTAGACTCTGCTATGCCAAAAGAGAAGAGAGGAGGAGTACCCTTCTGATGACTGGGCTCTCAAAAGGCTGACAGAAAAAAAAGTCTCTTGAGTTGCCCCTTCCTTTGCTGGTTTTTCTGACTGCCTGATCTATCAACCACAGAAAGGAGTGCCAGTATTTCCCATTGATTGTGAATGGATCAATTTCTCCAAGTAGGTCTGTTGAGTTTTGGTTTATATTTTTTAGGCTATGTTATTAGGTACATACAAGCTTAGAATCTTTTATTTTCTTGGTAAACAACTTTGTCATCATGTAGTTCCTCTCTTTATCCCTGGTAATTGATCATGCTTTAAACTCAATAAGGTATTAATTGAGCTATATCAGCTTCTTTTTGACTAGAATTTGCCTGGTATATGTGTCCTGTCTTTCTACTGTCCACCTTTCTGCATTATAAACCTTTAGGGGTATCTCTCCAAAAAAGATATAGCTGAATTTTTTTAATCCCAAGGAAAATCTTTATCTATTAACCGGAGAGTTCAGTTTATTTGTACTTCAGATGATCACTGAGATATCTGGATTTATTTCTGTCACTTATTTTATACATTACTCATCCTTTTTTGTTTTCTAGTTTTTCTTCTCTTTTTAATCTTTCTAAAATTTATTTCTTACTCATTCTGTTTTTCCATTCTTTAAAAGCTGTTGGGTCTTCTATTGTTTTACTGATTAACATCTAAAAATGTTAACATACATTCTTACAAAAATCTAAAGTTAAGACTTTTCTGTACCTTCTTTAATCATGAAAGAACTTGAGAACACTTTTTAACTCCTATCTGTCCTGACTCACATTCTAATTCTACTGTTATTTTAGTTGTTTTTTTAAACATACAAGTTACACATTAATATTGTTTCCTGCAATCAATTTTTATTTAGGTGTCTATGTATACATTTACCAAATACTTTGCTCACATTTCTCTTGCCTCAAAGACATTTCAATCTCAGATCATTTCCTTTCCATCTTAAGTATATCCCTTTCATTCATTTAGTGGAGGTCTGAAAAAGTTCTTGTTTTACCTGAAAAATTATTTATTTTGTCCATGATCTTGAATCAGTCTCACCAGATACATAACTCTAATATGACTTCTCATTCTATCTCCACATTTCTAAACCTCTCTGTTCTAAACCATTTATTCAGATATACCTTTTTTATTCAATTTATTCTGCTGTTTATTTCAAAGCTCTAATTGGTTCTTTTTCAAATCTTAGTTATTTAAAAATATTTTTTAAAATATCTATTTATTTTTGAGAGACAAAGAGAGACAGAGCATGATCAGGGAAGGGTCAGAGACAGAGAGAGACACAGAATCTGAAGTAGGCTCCAGGCTCTGAGCTGTTAGCACAGAGCTTGATGTGAGGCTAAAACCCATGAACTGTGAGATCATAAACCTAGCCAAAGTCGGATGCTTAACCGCTGAGCCACTCAGGTACCCCTCAAATCTTAGTTATTTTAAGTAGTTCTTGCTCCTAATTCATATTTTAATACCTTATTTTATTTCTTTAAACATATTAATCATACTCATTTTCAATATGTGAAGTCTTCATGGACCTGATTCAATTCCCTACACTTTCCTATCTCCACTTATGATGTCTTATTTTCTTATATATATTGTGATGTTTATTTATTTATAATAATTTTTTAAGTTTATTTATTTTGGGAGAGAGAGAGTGTGAGCAGGGGAGGGGCTTAACCAACTGAGCCACCCAGGTGTCCCTGTTTATTTATTTTTATTGAAACCTCATGCTTCTTGGAATTTTACCTGTGGGACTTCTTTGAGACTCGGAAAAAGTACATTCCTTTAGAGTACTTATACTTGCTTTTTTGGGCACTTGGGAACACCACTGTCGAAGGATCACTGTACGATGTTTTATAAGACTACACAAGTAGTGTGAATTTGTGCTTTAAGCCTATATGAGAACCACATGATCATAAATTTTCAAAAAGGAGATTTTATTTTCCTCTTCCTCACTAATCTCTTATGCAAGGGATTGGCTTTGTTTCGTTTTGTTTCTAGTTTACTATTAAAATGTAGGTCCAGGTCTTTGGGGTTCTAGTTTTACCAGTATCTACTATTAGACCTTTTTTTCCTCTGTCACCATGAGGTGATCCAAACAGAGAACATCAGAGTTTAGCACATGCCCCCATCTGGAATACTAACCTCTCTGGGTCTCGATCTCTACTTCATTTTTGGACTCTTAGCATTCTTTGACTTACCAGTTTATTCAGAAATACATTTTGAAATATATTTTATGATAGTGAAGTATGTTCCATCTACTCCTACTTTGTTGAGGGTTTTTATCAATGGACACTTGGGACACCTGGGTGGATCAGTCAGTTAAGCATCTGAGTCTTAATTTCAACTCAGGCCATGATCTCATGGTTTGTGAGACTGACCCTCATGGGATTTTCTCTCTACCTCTTTCCCTCCTCCTCCCTCCCACCCTTCCTCTCTCTCTCAAAATAAATAAATAAACTTAAAAAAATAAAGAATAAATGCTGTATTTTGTCAAATGTTTTTTCTGCATCTATTGACAGGATCATATGGTTCTTACCCTTTGTTTTATTAAGTGGTGTATTATGTCGATTGATTTGTGAATATTGAACCATATAGTCCTGGAATAAATCCCATTTGATCATGGTGAATAATTCTTTTAATGTACTTTTGAATTTGATTTGTTACTTTTTGTTGAGAATTTTTGCATCCATGTTCATCAGGGATATTGGCCTGTATTTCTCCTTTTTATTGGAGTCTTTGTCTGGTTTTGGAATTAAGGTAATGCTGGATTTGTAGAATGAGTTTGGAAGTTTTCCTTCCATTTCTTTTCTTTGGAACAGTTTGGGAAGAATAGATATTAACTCTTCTTTAAAAGTCTGTTAGATTTCCCCTGGGAAGGGATCTGGCCCAAAACTCTTGTTTGTTGGGAGATTTGTTAATACTGATTCAATTTCTTCCCTGGTTATGGGTCTGTTCAAATTTTCTATTTCTTTGTTTTTCAGTTTTGATAGTTTTTGAGTTTCAAGAAATTTGCCCATGTCTTCCAGTTTGCCCAGTTTGAACATAATTCCAGTTGGAATATAATTTTTCATAGTATTATCTCATAATTGTTTCTATTTATGTGGTATTGGTTGTGATCTCTCCACTTTCAGTTGTAATTTTATCTATTTGGACCCTTTTTCTTTTCTTTTTAGTAAATCTGGCTAGGGGTTTATTAATTTTGCTTATTCTTTCAAAGAACCACCTCTTAGTTTTGTTGATCTGTTCTACTGTTTTGTTGTTGCTGCTGTTGTTGTTTCTATATTGTTTATTTCTGCTCTAACCTTGATTTTACTTCCCTTCTTCTGATGACTTTAGGCTTTATTTGCCATTCTTTTTCTAACTCTGTTAGGTGTAAGGTTAGACTGTATATTTGGGACCTTTCTTGCTTCTTGACATAGGCCTGAATTGCAATAAACTTTCCTATTAGGATTGTCTTTGCTACATCCCAAAGGACTTTGGACTGTTGTTTTTATTTTCATTTGCTTCCATGTATTTTTTAATTTCTTCTTTAATTTCCTGGTTAACCCATTCATTCTTTAGAAGGATATTCTTTTTTTTTTTTAATTTTTTAATGTTTTATTTATTTCTAGGAGAGAGAGAGAGACAGCGTGAGCAGGGGAGGGCCAGAGAGAGAGGGTGTCACAGACTGAAACAGGCTCCAGGCTCTGAGCTGGCAGTCAGCACAGAGCCCGACACGGGGCTCAAACCCACGAACCGCGAGATCATGACCTAAGTGAAAGTGGGACACTTAACCAACTAAGCCACCCAGGCGCCCCTAGAAGGATATTCTTTAACCTCCGTGTATGTGAGGGTTTTCCAAATTTTTTCTTGTGGTTGACTTCAAGTTTCATAGCATTGTGATCTGAAAATATGCATGGTATGATCTGGATCTTTTTGTACTTGATGAGGGCTGATTTGTGACCCACTTTGTGATCTATTCTGGAGAATGTTCCATGTGCACTTGAAAAGAATGTGTATTCTGCTGCTTTAAGATGAAATGTTCTGAATATATCTGTTAAGTCCATCTAGTCCAGTGTGTCATTCAAAGCTATTGTTTCCTTGTTGATTTTCTGCTTAGATGATCTGTCCATTGCTGTAAGTGAGGTGTTAAAGTCCCCTACTATTATTGTATTCTTTTCAATGAGGTTTTTCTATGTTTTTTTATTAATTGATTTATATATTTGGGTGCTTTCCAGTTGGGGCATAAATATTTATAATTGTTACATCTTCTGGATGGACAGACCCTTTAATTATGATATAAGGCCCTTCTTCATCTCTTGTTACAGTCCTTGTTTTAAAGTCTAGTTTGTCTTGTCTCCAGAGGCAAGGGAAACAAAACTAAAAAAGAACTATTGGGATCTCATCAAGATAAAAAGCTTCTGGACAGTGAAGGAAACAATCAATAAAACTAAAAGGCAACCTATGGAATGGGAGAAGATATTTGCAAATGATATAGCAGATAAAGGGTTAGTGTCCAAAAATCTATAAAGAACTTATCAAACTCAACACCCAAAAAACAATCTAGTGAAGAATTGGGTAAAAGACATGAACAGACACTTTTCCAAAGAAAACATCCAGATAGCTGACACATGAAAATATGCTTAACATCACTCATCATCAGGGAAATACAAATCAAAACCACAAGGAGATATCACCCCACACCTGTCAGAATAGCTAAAATTAACAACTCAGGAAACAGATGTTGGTGAGGAGGTGGAGAAAGGGAAACCCTATTGCACTGTTGGTAGGAATGCAAACTAGTACAGCCACCCCGGATAACAGTATGGAGGCTCCTCAAAAAATTAAAAATAGAACTACCCTATGATCTAGTAATTGCACTATTAGAGGTATTTATCCAAAGGATATGAAAATGTAGATTCAAAGGGGAACATGCACCCCAATGTTTATTAGCAGCATTATCAACAGTAGCCAAATTATAGAAAGAGCCCAAAAGTCCACTGACTGATGAATGATAACATACACACACACAATGGAATGTTACTCAGTGATCAAAAAGAATGAATCTTGCCATTTGCAACAATGTGGATGGAACTAGAATGTATTATGCTAAGCAAAATAAATCAGTCAAAGAAAGACAAATATATGATTCACTCATATACGTAATTTAAGAAACAAAACAGATAAACATAGGGGAAGGGAAGGAAAAATAAGATAAAAACAGAGAGGGAGGCAAACAAACTGACAGTTGCTGGAGGGGTGTTGGATAGGGGGATGGGCTAAATGGGGATGGGCATTAAGGAGGACGCTTGTTAGGATGAGCACTGGATGTTACATGTAAGTGATGAATCACTAAATTCTACCCCTGAAACCATTATTACACTACACGTTAACTAAATTGGATTTTAAGTAATAAACAAACAAATAAATAAAGTCTAGTTTGTCTGGTATAAGTACGGCTACTTCAGGTTTCTTTTGATGTCCATTTGCATGATACATCCCCTCACTTTAAATCTGCAGGTGTCTTTAAGTTTAAAAAGAGTCTCTTGTAGGAAACATAAAGATGGATCTTGTTTTTTTTATCCATCCTGATCCCTTACGTCTTTTGATTGGAGCATTTAGTCCATTCATTCAAAATGATTATTGAAAGATATTAATTTAGTGCCATTGTGTTGTCCATAGAGTTGGTGTTTCTAGTGATGTTCTCTGGCCCTTTCTAGTCTTTGTTGCTTTTGGTCTTTTTATTTTGTTTTTTTTTTCCTCCACTCAAAGATTCCCCCCTTAAAATTTCTTGCAGTGCTCATTTTGTAATCATGAACTCCTTTAGTTTTTATTTATCTGGGAAACTCTTTATCTCTCCTTCTATTCTGAATGACAGCCTTGATGGATAAGGAATTCTTGGCTGCATATTTTTCCTGTTCAGCACATTGAATATATCCTGTCACTCTTTTCTGGCCTGCCAAGTTTCTGTGGACAGATCTGCTATGAACCTGTTCATTCTTCCCTTGTGGGTTAAGGACTTTTTTCCCTTGCTGCTTTCATGATTCCTTGTCTGTGTATTTTATGAATTTGGCTATCATATACCTTGGTGATGGTCAGCATTTGTTGAATTTAATGGAGGTTCTGCACTTCTTGGATTTTGATGTCTCTGTCTTTCCTCAGATTAGGAAAGTTTTTATCTATAATTTGCTCACAAACCTTCTGGCCTTTTCTCTCTCTTCATCAGGACTCCTGTGATACGAATGTCATTCCTCTTTAATAAGTTGCTGAGTGTTCTAAGTCTTGTATTGTGATATTTTGCCTTTGTTTATATTTTAGCTTAATTATATTTAATAATTCATTATATTTAATAATTTTATCTTCTATATCACTGATTTGCTGCTCTGCTTTGTCCATCTTGCAATCATGGCATCCATTTGAGATTGCATCTTGGTTATAGAATTTTTAATTTCAACCTGACTAGGCTTTAGATCTTTTATCTCTGTAGAAGGGAATTCTCTGGTGTCTCCTATGCTTTTTTCAACCTGAGCTAGTGTTCTATAACCATGGTTTTAAATTCTAATTCAGACATCTTACTTACATCTGTGTTGATTAAATTCCTGGCTGTGAGTTCTATTGCCTGTTCTTTCTTTGGGGGTAAGTTACTTCATCTCATCATTTTTTTCCAGAAAAGAAAACAGAAACAAACAAAAAACA